>NC_143058.1:40113137-40264950 GCF_052426305.1 Pelodiscus sinensis | reverse complement strand
ACTCCACTACTTCCCTAGGTAACCCATTCCACTACTTCCCTAGGGTAACCCATTCCAGTGCTTTACTACCCTCCTACTGAAATAGTTTTTCCTAATTTCCAACCTGGACCTCTCCCACCACAACTTGAGACCATTGCTCCTTGTTCTGCCATTGCTCCTTGTTCTGCCATCTGTCACTACTAAGAACAGCCTCTCTCCATCCTCTTTGGAACCTCCCTTCAGGAAGTTGAAGGCTGCTATCAAATCCCCCCTCACTCTTCACTTCTGCAGACTAAACAGACCCAACTCCCTCAGCCTCTCCTCCTCCTAGGTCATATGCTCCAGCTCCCTAATCATTTTGGTTGCCCTCCACTGGACCCTCTCCAATGTGTCCACATACTTCCTGTAATTGGGGGCCTGGAATTGGACACAATACTCCAGATGTGGCCTCACCAAGAGCCAAGTAAAGAAAAATAATCACATCTCTGGATCTGCTGGCAATGCTCCTCTTAATGCAACCTAATATGCCATTAGTCTTCTTGGCTACAAGGGCACACTGTTGACTCATATCCAGCTTCTCATCCACTGTAACCCCCAGGTCCTTTTCTGCAGAACTACTACTTAACTGATTGGTCCCCAGCCTGTAACAATGCTTGGGATTCTTCCGTCCCAAGTGCAGGATTCTGCACTTGTCCTTGTTGAACCTCATCAGATTTCTTGTGGCCCAGTCCTCCAATTTGTCTAAGTCACTCTGGACCCTATCTCTGCCCTTAAGCGTATCTACCTCTCCCCCTAGCTTAGTGTCATCTGCAAACTTGCTGAGGGTGCAATCCATCCCCTTATCCAGGTTATTAAAAAAGATATTGAACAAAACCGGTCCTAGAACTGAATCTCGGGGCACTCCGCTAGAAACCGACCACCATCCTGACATTGAGCAGCTGATCACTACCCGCTGGGCTCAGCCTTCTAGCCATCTTTCTATCCATCTTACCATCCATTTATCTAATCCACAATCCCTTAACTTGCTGGCAAGAATATTGTGGGAGACCGTATCAAAAGCCTTGCTAAAGTCAAGGTATATTACGTCCACCAATTTTCCCACATCCACAGAGCTTGTTACCTCATCATAGAAGCTAATCAGATTTGTCAGGCACAACTTGCCCTTTGTGAATCCATATTGACTATTCCTAATCACTTTCCTCTCTTCCAAGTGCCTCCAAAATGGATTCCTTAAGGATCCCTTCCATGATTTGTCCAGGAACGAGATAAGACTGACCAGCCTATAATTTCTTGGATCGTCCTTCTTCCCTTTTTTGAAGATGGGCACTACATTTGCCTTTTTCCATTCATCCAGGATTTCTCCCTATCGCCATGACTGTTCAAAGATAATGGCCAAAGGCTCCTCAATGACATTTGCCAACTCCCTCAGTACCCTCGGATGCATTAAGTCCGGACCCATGGATTTGTGTACGTTTAGCTTTTCTAAATAGTTCCTAACCTGTTCTTTACCCGCCACGTGCTGTCCATCTTCATTCCATCTTGCATCACTTAGCGCATTAGTCCGGGAGCCCACCTTGTCCGTGAATACAGAGGCATAGAAAGCATTGAATACTTCAGCTTTCCCCACATCATCTGTCACTAGGTTACCTCCTTCATCCAGTAGGGGCCGCACACCCTCTCTGATCACCTTTTTCTTGTTAACATGCCCGTAGAAACCTTTCTTGTTATCCTTCACATCCTTAGCCAGTCGCGATTCCATTTACGCTTTTGCCTTCCTGATAACCCCCCGGCATTCTCGAGCTATACATTTAAACCCCTCCCTGGTCATTTATCCAAGTTTCCACATTTTGTAAGCTTCCTTTTTGTGCTTACGTTCACCAAGGATTTCCCCTGTAAGCCAGTCTGGTCTCCTGCCATGTTTGCCTCTCTTGGTACACGTCGGGATGGTTTCTTTCTGTGCCTTCAATAAGGCTTCTTGAAAATACTGCCAGCTGTCCTGGACTCCTTTCCCCTTCATGTTAGCATCCCAGGGGATTCTGCCCATCAGGTCTCTGGGAGAGTCAAAATCTGCTTTTTCGAAGTCCAAGGTGTGTATTTTACTACTTTCCTTTCTTCCTTTGGTCAGGATCCTGAAATCTACCATCTCATGATCACTGCTTCCCAGATTGTCACCCACCTCCACTTCCCCTATTAGTTCTTCCCTGTTTGTGAGCAGAAGGTCAAGCTGCGCACGGCCCCTGGTCAGATCCTTCAGCACTTGTGCCAAGAAGTTATCCCCAACATTCTCCAAAAACTTCCTGGATTGCTTGTGTACTGCTGTATTGGTTTCCCAACAGATGTCAGGGTGATTCAAGTCCCCCACAAGAACCAGGGCCTGCGATCTGGAAGCTTCTCTCAGTTGTCTGAAGAAAGCCTCATCTACCTCATCCACTTGATTCGGTAGCTTGTAGCAGACACAAACCACAACATCACTGCTGTCGTTTGCTCCTTTAAATTTAACCCATAGACTCTCAACAGGTTTTTTCTCCCTCTTTATACTGGAGTTCAGAGCAATCATAGTGCTCGCTTACATAGAGTGCAACTCCTCCTCCTTTTCTCCCCTTCCTGTTCTTCCTGAACAGTCTATACCCTTCCATGATAGCGCTCCAGTCATGAGAGTCATCCCAACAAGTCTCTGTTATCCCAATTAAATCATATTTCTTGGACTGGGCCAGGTTCTTCAGTTCTTCCTGTTTGTTGTCCAGGCTTCTCACATTAGTGTACAAACATCCCAGGGAACCAGTTGATTGCCCTATCGTCTTCATTCGAATCAGGGGTCCTCCTTTGTTGCTCGTTCCTCTCTGCATTTCTTCCCGGTATCTGACTTTCCCACTCTCCTCAGGGTTTTGGTCACCATCCCCCGACGAACCTAGTTTAAAGCCCTCCTAACTGGGTTTGCAAGATGCTTCTTCCTCACTTTATTTACTTAACGAAGAAAGACAGACATTATGTCCAACACAAAAGGTTTATGGCAGGTATGGGGAACGTTTTTTTGGGTCGGAGGCCACTGACCCACAGAAAAATGAGTTGGGGACCACACAAGTGAGAAGCAAAAATACTCCTCCCATAACCCCCAATCCTCACTGATGTGGCCCGCAACTGAGACACCTCACTCCTCTGGTGCTTCAGCCCCATAGGGTGAGGGGAAGGGACAGGGACGATTGAGGTTCAGAGCTTCTCTTAGGCCAGATTTACTTTTCTGGGGTTCCAGAGTTAGTGGATTTTGTGGCCTCTTTAGGCTCTGGAGTAGGAACGAAAATGAGGGGCTCAGTGTGCGGAACAGGACTGCCATCGAGTGGGGTAGGGATGCAGGCCCTGGGTGGGAGGCGGGGTCCAGGATTGGGTGAGTAAGGTAGGGTCTGGAAGGGAGTTTGGCTGCAGGGCTGTGTCTACATTGGCACCCTTTTCCGGAAAAGGGATGTTAATGAGACAAGTCGGAATTGCAAATGCCACGGGGGATTTAAATATCCCCCGCGGCATTTGCAATTCCGACTTCTCATGAACATCCCTTTTCCGGAAAAGGGTGCCAATGTAGACACAGCCCAGGAGAGGGGTGGAGGTGGGGGTAAGAGAGGGAGTTTGTGAGCAGAAGAAGGTTGGGGGGAATAATGCAGAAAGGTTGAGAGTGCCTCTCCCCCACTAGCTATTGGGCTGCAAAGAAGTGGGGAGTCAAGAAAAGTGCAGCTTCTGCAACTTGTTTCCCCCTCACAACTTCCCTCTGTTCCAGCCTCACTCCCCTAGGCCCCATGATCCCCTGCATTGCCCCATGCCCCTCAATGCAACCCCTGTCCCTCCCGTCCTTCTTCACCGCTCTATTGCTCCCCCATCCCTGTGCCCCCAGTGCACTAACTGGCAAGGCAGCCATGCTGGGACTTGCACTAGGATGAGGAGAGTGGGTGGCAGGGACAGAGTCTCTTCCCTGCCTGGCCAAGCCCTTTGCCTACAGGTGGTGACTCTGGGGCTGGAGCAGGCAGAGCCCAGGGCTAGCTCCCGCTGGCCAGGCGCAGTGGGGCACTGGGGAAGGGACTCCCTGACCCTGCACACAGCCTGTGGGGAACAGTGCAGCATAGCCCAGTCCCCGGCATGCCACCTGTGCCGGCTGCCCAGCCCCAGCTCTGCAGAGCAGGCCTAGCCTCGCCCCCTCCTGGAGCAGGAGACAAGAGCCAGAGATGCAAGTGTGCGTGTGCTTGCACCTCTTTCTCCCCCTCCCCTTATAAAGAGGGACAGCTGCCCCTCTTTGACCTAGCCCAGCTAGAGCACGGTGCAGTCTCAGTGGGTTGAATGCTGCGGGGCAGCTGCCTCTCTTTGTTGCAGCGCAGCTGGCTGCAGCATTTAGCACACTGAGGGTGCACTGTGCTCCAGATGGGCTGGGTCAAAGAGGGGCAGCCACCCCGCCAGCTGGCCACAGCGAGAGACTCCTAGGGGCACTGTAATAGACCAGTTGATCACGATGGACCGGTTGGTGACCACTGATATAAAGGAAACAATTACTACCCTTGGCAAGATATGAACAAGAATTGCTGAGCCCCTTGGGTGAGGGGGAGGGGTAGCTCTGTGTTCCCGGGAATGGGTGGGGTGTTTTCCAAAATATAAGGACCAAATTAAATACTGGTGTAAGCAGATACATTTCAGTAAAGTCAATTGTTGTGTGCTAGGGATGAATTTGACTCCAATGGGATTTGTTTTGTCTTTGTACTTGAAATGTTAGTTTAGACATTAGTCATTTGCCTTGCTGCCTTAAGAAGAAAGTCTAAAGAGCTAAAAGTAGGTCTGTGCGGGGTGTGTGTGTGTGTGTCAGAATTGCAGTTGTGAGGTACTTTTTCTAAATATTTATAGACCTCTTTGCCTTCAGCCAAAGCATGACAAACAAGGTAATTTAAAATCTCTGGTGTGATTTATTTATTTATTTATTTTTAACTGATGTTGAAACTTGACTTCTCTGGGATGAATATTGGGTCTCATCCAGAGACACTATATCAAGACCAACAATCAGGGGAAATGAAGTTTCTAATCTTATACACCATCTGGGGAGAAATTTATAGCAACTATTTTAAAATAACAAGACTACAGACTACTTTGTTTTGTACTTAAAGGAAGCTTTAATAAAAAAGATTGGTTTCCACTGAAGAAAAGAATTGTGCCTTGGGATCCTATCAGTTCAGCCACTATTTCATTCTTAATTTAGAAAAATGGAACCTATTTCTAAATCCCTCATTCAAAAATGGAGGCTATACACATGGCTCAAATCTCTCATGTTCTTTTTAGTTTATTCCTTTTTCAAGAAAATAACTTTCCTAATCCTGCTCTTTTGATGTGAAAACCTGTCAGCTGAATCAAGACTCTGGTAATCTATAGTGCTAGAGAATTTGAATCCTGAAAGTCAGTCATTGCTATTTTATTACTTTGAGTGAAAGTGTTTTGTAATTTTGCTTCCAATATTTGGCTGCTTTCCTTGGGAGAGAAAGAAAAGTTGTTGTACGGCCTAATTTTTCACAGCAGAGGTAGCAAAGATTCACCAGTATGAAGACTTTACAGTTTGGAATAATATCTTTTTATTAGGTAACTCCTATGTTGATTGACAGCAATGATTACTTTTTATTTGCCCTCCAGCTCTGAAAATTGGACATAAACATCTAGCTGCTTCTATGATGTGAGAGCTGGAGTTGCTCCAAATATATATTGATCTGTGATGGTCTATGTAGGCTTGTTGGAATTCCATTGACTTTAGTGGGGCTCTGAACAAAAGTGTCTGAGTTTTGTATTATTAGCTCCAACTAAGGCCCAGAATAATATTAGGATTAGTTGGTTTATTTGATTAGCTATCTAACAAAAGCCTTCTTTCTTCTTCAGGTGTGACAAATTTGGCTGCAATCTCTCACTTCCCAGATCTGACTGGCCTTTATAATCACAGTTTTTTGGAAGACTTGTCCTAACAAGAAAAGGTAGGAATCTAGTAACTCTTGATACATGTTGGATTTGATTGGATACATTCTAGTCATTGTTTTGTGAAGATAATGCTTAAATGTGGTTAAGAGCTACTCTTTGGTCTTCTAGAGAGAAGAGTAAATAATTCAATTTCAGAACCAGATCCTATTGCAGCCTACACTTTTACTTGGGTTAAAGTCAATGATGTATTGTTACACAGCTGAAGCTTTCTTATTTCTGAAGTCTGCTGAAGCATTTGGAATGTTCTAACACAGATTGGTCATTTAACAGGCTCTTTTTTCAGTCTTTCTAAACAGGAATACATGTATTAGTTAAGTGACTCTATTCTAGTCCTATTAAAGTCAGTGAACAAAACTCTGATTCTATTCAGAGCAGTAGTAGGCCTAACATGTGAAAGAGATGTAGCCTTTCAAAGTCTCCATTGCAAATGGCTTCTCGCTAAAATGTTTGACTTAACTCACTTCTCAGTTCTGAATATTATGTTGTGAGTGTAAATGTAGACCAAACTTGGCTACACACTTCTTAGTAAGAGGTTAACAAGTCAGATGATATGTGGACTAAAGATTTATTGAATATATTTTAAAGGATTTGCAAACACATGAACAAGGTGGAATTTGGAACTCCCTGGTAAGCTAAGTTAAGGTTAGGTAAGACCACAACCACATTCCATGACAACCTATGGTGTGCCCTAACAGCTCTGTGGGTGAACATGTTGAAAGGATAGCCACTTGATGCATGACTACATATATTCACTGGCTGTAAATCTTTATCCCTGCATGTGTGATGTGCAAGTCCTGGGGCTCCCAATACCAGTCAAGGTGGCAGAAAACAGGTACCAAGGAGTTGTGGATCTGCTGTATAAGCATGTTCTCTATAGATTGTGGCTAGATTTCTCACTTTAGTCTTAACTGTGGTGAGGGACAAATGTCACTTCTAATGAATAAATGTGTATATCCATGAGATTCAATGATACCTTTGGTTTTGTGGGATTGGTGCTCAAAATGCAGTTTGACTTGTTTCTTAAGATGCATATTCTGTAGGGTATGTTGGTGACAAGACTCCATGATCTAATAAAGTTCAGAGTTGTATTATCTGTCATCAATCAGTTTGGCTGCAATACCTCTGAGGTTGTTTTGAGGGGTTTTTAGCAGTCTTTTGTAAAACCATTTCTCATTCCTAGCTCTTTTTTTCCCAAGTATATTTTCATTTAGTAGGTTGAATTCCCTTTTGTGAATCATTTTTTTTTCTCCCAAAGGCACAATAAATTGATGGCAGGAGAAGGCAACTGCCCTCTCTCTTTCTTTCTAACACATGGTCTCACTTTTTCTTTTCAGCCTTGCTTTTCTATTAAACAGTTCTCTGTAAAAACAGGCCATAATCTCTATATATCACCCAGATTACTTTGATGTATTATCTATTTCTTATTCATATTGGTTTAAGAAAAAAAATTCATTGAAACGGCTGCTAAGTTTTATCCAATTTAGTAATCACACACAATTATTGAATATTTTTGTACTTAATTTTTAATGTAAAAAAGTGCATCATTAAATAAACTGTTGCTTATATCTCCAGTGTACTTATGACACAGTCTTTCAAGCTATCCAGGTTGAATTTCAGTTAGGACATTTCTAAACTAGTATTTTCATATATATTTTTATAGCACACTTTTACCCCAACAGTTTTGATAAATTTCTCTTGATGTTGTGAAGAAGTTTGAACAGCAAATTAATAGAGCTATATGAATGCTATTGATTTTCACAGATTTAGACGCTGTTAAAATCTTTGCACGTATCAAGTCTCATCTTGAAATCTACGGGAATTTTGCATGAGTAGTGACTACAGAGCTTGGCCTCTTGCAGTATTGAAATATATAGAATAATAGGTTTTTATTAGGTTTTAAGATTGTGTACAATTGTAATCCACACACCTGCTGGGTGTAGTTCACTGTCCCATGTAGTGATACTTATTTCTCTCTCTCTCTCTGTAAGTGGTCTATTGAGTCTGCTCTATGGCCTTAGCTGAGAGCCAGCTGGCTTTTATTCAAACTGTAGAGGCTCATGCACTAAGTTCCAAAGGTCTCAGGCTTGGTTCCGCCTGTTAGTGTTACACATGGGTGGGTGAGGAGGAGAATTTGGGTACAACTTCAGATATGAATTAAAACCTTGCTGTCTTATAATAAGACAACCCACTATGTAATTCTGGCATGAGTGGCTTTTTTTTAAATTGTGTCTTTAGGAGTTCAAGCTAAACAAAAATAGAGAGAGAGACCTGCTTCTGCTTCAGTCATCATCTTGACAATCTGAATACAAAAATGAGCGACAATAGTTATACGCGTTATAGAATTATTAAATCTCTTAAAATAGAGGCAAATTGAAAATAGTATGGAAGATTAATAGATTTTAAGGCCTGAAGGGATCATTATGATCATTTAGTAAGAAAGACTGTGATTAGAAAAGGTTTACATTGTAAACCTTTTCTCCTATTACACTGTATTAGTTACATGGTTCTGAAATCCTTGACCATTGTTTAAAAAATTGATGCTTATCTGGTTTTCCCTCTTGTAAATAACACAAGGAAAAACAAATAGATACACAGAGACAACATGCAGACACACTGCTATTTTAGTTTCTCTTCAAAATAAATGTGTGAGCAACCCAAAGGAAGGATAAAGTGGGCAGGTATAGAATAAAGAGAGAGAAATGCAAAACTGGTATCTGTTTTAGTGCAACATCCTGAGAGAATAAAATCTGCAGTTGGCTGTGAACTCCTCAGCAGCCACTCTACTTGGTAGTCTGAGCATTTTTCTGTAACCGTTTTGAGGGCTTATTTTTACTGATTACTCTTTTTTCCCCCCCCTTCTTCCCCATTTCTTTTTCTCATATCGCCCACCCTCCACACACTTTCTATAATTACATTTGTTCTGCTTTGTGGTTCTACTCTGAAAAGTGACTGAATAGGGCACCCTTTGCTCAACGAATCTGCTTCCTGTGCCCATTCAGAGTCACGTCTGCTGAATGACCAATATTTTTTTTAAACTATTTTCCCCTCCGTATAGCCGCAATGGCTCTGCAGAGCTATAAGAGAGTGAGATGGATTCTAATCTGGCTGGTGCATCATCAATCAATGATTGTTCTCTGTTCCTGAAAGCAGCATAGAGCGCCAAAGCACTAGTGTCAGCACACCGTGTTTACGGAACATCTATGCAGAGAGCCAAGTAGGGGGAAGAGTGAATATGAGGCAGAGGGTGTGATCTACATGGAGGTGCTTCAGTGCAATCCAGTGAGGGCAAATAATGGGCCACATCCCAAGGAAGTGTAAAGCGGGGTATCTTCTTTGAAGTTCAGGGCACTACACTAATTTAAACCAAAGAAGATTGCGCCCATGTGTGATTTCCTCCTCACCCTCCTTGTATTGTTATGCTAAAGTAGTAGGTTCTCATCTTTTTACCAGAGTTCTATTTCCTTCTTCCTCTTCCTCCCCCCGCCCCCCTTCCCAGCTTAGGTTACTCTGTAGCAAACTGAACCTAAATTCTGAAGTAAGGGACCCTTGACTGTGTAGCAGACTGGCAATTTACAGCAACTTGCATTTAAACTAAGAAGTTGGGGTCTGACCGAATTAAATATGAAAAACAAAACGGTGCAATAGGCAATGTTAAATTCCAAATTAAATTCCATTTATTTTTCAGTCTCCGCATTATAAGTTATCATTATGGTGCAGATTTTTTCATTAATAATGGGTACCTGAATCATAGAAAGAGTACCGAGGGGGCGGGGGAGAGGAGAAGAGAAGGTGAGGAATGATATTCTGACCAATTGTCTTGGGAAGCTAAATCTTCCAGTTTGATTGTTCATGAAGAAAATATCATTGTCCTAATTTTCAGGTGGTGTGTAGTCTCATTCTTTCAAGTAGATGAAAGTAAAATAGTTTCTGTTGTAACTGTTAAAGGTATTTCTCTGTTTTGCTTACAATTATTGTGCCAGAATTCTTTTTTTATAAGGTCTGACTCGCCTACATAGTCTTATGTGATTAGTTTTGTTCTCACCTTATGGTAAATTAAAACACCACTGCCCCTATCAGTCTGAGACTCAGTCAAAACTAAATGTCTGTAATTTCTTTATTTTTAGTTCAAGAAAAAAATGAATTCCTAAATATTATGGGCAATGTCTGGTTTGAAATAAGGATCTGAATAGCACTAGTCTAGTCCTGCATTTCAGCTACTGTTACTGACTACTCACTATAACTGCATTCACAAATGTTCTGACCAAACAGAGCTAAAAAGCATGTTCATCCGGGCTGTGTATCGGATCCTGGACTATACTTGAGTGCCTAAAAGTGTGTGTCAGTTAGTTTTAGTTGTTTTCATAAAGGAAAAGCTCCATTCCTACCCCTGCATAGCTACATAACAAAACAAATAAAAAAATCTGAGAGGACTGGAGAGGGGAGGAGGGGGCTAAGGGGACATGCCACGCTCTGGCTGTCCTAACGCTTCTACCTGAGCCCTCGCCCCTTCCAGGAGTGCAAAGGGCTCCCCGCCTTTCCCCAGTCTGTCGGCTCCCCTGCTGAGGAGGGCTTTGTTAAAAGCACTTCCACTTCTTTTTGCTGTTTCCTGGTATTTAGAGGCAACTACTGACTAAAAAGGAGAGGCACCTCATACAATTCCTGAGCAAAGTGACCTAACAGATTGTCAATTTCTTTACTGACATAATTGGCCACTATCATGAGGGCACCATGTGGACTCAAAGCATTAAAACCATATGAATGGTAGGTAGGTGCAGTAGAATCATAGATCTGAAAGAGACCTCAGGAGGTCATCAAGTCCAGCCCCCTGCCAAAGGCAGGACCAATCCCAACTAAATCAACCCAGACAGGGCTTTGTCA
This sequence comes from Pelodiscus sinensis, assembly GCF_052426305.1. Classification (NCBI taxonomy): domain Eukaryota; kingdom Metazoa; phylum Chordata; order Testudines; family Trionychidae; genus Pelodiscus; species Pelodiscus sinensis. The sequence continues at coordinate 40,254,108 of NC_143058.1, read as the reverse complement.
AGCTGAGACATAAACACCTCTAGCGACAGAGATTCTATCACCTCCCTAGGTAACCCATTCCAGTGCTTCACCGCCCTCCTAATGAAATAGTTTTTTCTAATATCCAAACTAGACCTCCCCCACTGTAACTTGAGACCATTGCTCCTTGTTCTGCCATCGTCACTACTCTGAACAGCCTTTCTCCAGCCTCTTTGGAACCTCCTTTCAAGAAGTTGAAGGCTGCTATCAAATCCCCCCTCACTCTTCGATTCTGCAGACTAAACAAATCCCTTCGTGTCTCCTCATAGGTCACGTACTCCAGCCTCCTAATCATTTTGGTCTCCCTCTCCTGGACCCTCTCCAATGTGTCCACATCCTTTCTATAGTGGGGGGGCCCAGAACTGGACACAATGTTCCAGATGTGGCCTCATCAGAGCTGAATAAAGGGGAATAATCACTTCTCGGGATTTGCTGGCAATGCTCCTCCTAATCACCCTAATATGCCCTTAGCCATCTTGACTACGAGGGCACACTGTTGACTCATATCCAGTTTCTCATCCACTGTAATCCCCTGGTCCTTTTCTGCTGAACTGCTACTTTGCCATTCAGTCCCCAGCCTGAAACAGTGCTTGGGATTCTTCCATCCCAAGTGGAGGACTCTGCACTTGTCCTTGTTGAACCTCATCAGATTTCTTTTGGCCCAATCCTCTAATCTGTCCAGGTCACACTGGAGGGCAGGGTTAGGGTCCAGAGTATCTACCTCTCCCCCAAGCTTAGTGTCATCTGCAAACTTGCTGAGGGTGCAATCCATCCCCTCATCCAGGTCATTAATAAAGATGTTGAACAAAACTGGACCAAGAACTGATCTTTTGGGCACTCTGCTAGAAATTGACCGTCAACCTGACATCGAGCTGTTGATCACTACCTGTTGGGCCCGACAGTCTAGCCAGCTTTCTATCCATTTTACAGTCCATTTATCCAATCACTAGGTTACCTCCCTCCTCCAGTAAGGGCCCCACATCCTCTCTGATCACCCTCTTATTGCTAACATGCCTGTAGAAACCTTTGTTACCCTTCACATCCCTTACCAGCTGCAATTCCAATTGCGCTTTCACCTTCCTGATAACTCCCCTGCATTCTCAATCAATATATTTATACTCCTCCATAGTCATCAGTCCAAGTTTCCACTTCTTTTAAGTTTTCTTTTTGTGTTTAAGCTCAACATGGATGTCCTCAGTAAGCCAGTCTAGTCACCTTGCTTCCCTTGCTGCACATCGGGATGGTTTCTCCCTTTGCCTTTAATAAGGCTTCTTTAAATTACTTTCAGTTCTCCTGGACTCCTTTCCCCTTTATGTAAGCATCCCAGGGGATCCTGCCCATCAGTTCTCTGAGGGAGTCAAAGTCTGCTCTTCTGAAGTCCAGGGTGTGTAGTTTGCTACTCTCCTTTCTCCCTTTGGTCAGGATCCTGAACTCTACCATCTCATGATCGCTGCTTTCCAGGTTGTCACCCACCTCTACTTCCCCTACTAGTTCCTCCCTATTTGTGAACAGCAGGTCAAACTGCGCATGGCCCCTGGTTGGTTCCTTCAACACTTGTACCAAGAAGTTATCCCCAACATTCTCCAAAAACTTCCTGGATTGTCTGTGTACTGCTGTATTGGTCTCCCAACAGATGTCAGGGTGATTAAAGTCACCCATGAGAACTAGGGCCAGTGATCTGGAAGCTTCTCTCAGTTGTCCAAAGAAAGCTTCGTCTACCTCATCCACCTGATCTGGCGGTCTATAGCAGACACCAACCACAACATCACCCCTGTTGCTTCCACCTCTAAATTTAACCCATAGACTCTCAACAATCTTTTCTCCCTCTAAGTACTGGAGCTCCAAGCAATCATACTGCTCCCTTACATACAATGCAACTCCTCTTCCTTTTCTCCCCTGCTTGTTCTTCTTGAACAGTTTATACCCTTCCATGTCAGTGCTCCAGTCATGCGAGTCATCCCACCAAGTCTCCATTATTCCAATTAAATCATAGTTCTTTAACTGGGCCAGGGCTTCTAATTCTTCCTGTCTGTTTCCCAGGCTTCTCGTATTGGTGTACAAACAACTTAGATAACCAGTTCATCACCCTGCCTTCTCCATTCGAATCAGGGGTCCTCCTTTGTTGCTCATTCCTCCTTGTGATTCTTCCAAGTGTCCGACTTCCTCACTTACCTCGGGGCTTTGGTCACCGTCCCCCAACAAACCTAGTTTAAAGCCCTCCTCACTAGGTTTGCAAGCCTGCCTGTGAAGATGCTCTTTCCTCTTTTGGTTAGGTAGATCCCATCTCTTCCTAACAATCCTTGTGCCCAGAAGAGAGTCCAATAGTCGATGAAACCAAAGCCCTCTCTCTGACAGCACCTGCGCAACCACGCATTTACTTCCTCAATTCGGCGATCCCTACCCAGACCTTTTCCTTCAACCGGAAGGATGGACAAGAACACCATTTGCACTTCAAATTCCTTGATTCTTCTTCCCAGCACTACATAATCTGCTGTGACCCGCTCAAGGTCATTTTTGGACATATTGTTAGTTCCTACATGGAGAAGCAGGAAGGGGTAGAGATCTGAAGGTTTAATCACTTTCGGCAGACTCTCCGCCACATCCTGAATGCAAGCTCCCAGTAAGCAGCACTTCTCGAGATTGCAGGTCTGAAAGCCAGATGGATGACTCTTAGGAGGTAATCCCCGACCACCACCTCCCATCTTCTTTTGGGGTTGGTTGTTGTGGAATCCCCATCCCTAGGACTGCACATCACATGCTTTCTAGTAGATGGTGTTCCCTTCTGATTTCTTCCCTGAGAGGTCTCTGTCAAAGCATTCTCCACCACAGTGCCTGTGGAGAGAGTCTGAAAGTGCTTCTACAGGAATGGGGGATACCTGAGTTGGCCGCCTTCTCCTTCTAGAGGTTACATGCTGCCAGTTTCCTTCCTTGTCCTGTGCTGCCCTGACTGGCTCTTTAGCCTGCTGTGGCTGCAGGATTAAATGCTGCCTTCTATCGAGGAAGTCTTCATCCTCTGAGAGAGAGAACGTAGGGTCGATACTTGGGCCTCCAGTCCTCTAATTTTTTCTTCCAAAATGGTCAAGTGAGCCCAAGAATCCAAAGACCCAGAAATGTTTAACCTTTCATATAATCATTCCTGGGGATAAGTGTTCAGAAATAAGGACCAGGTTTGTTTTTAACTGTGGAGAGTTCCAGCTCAGCTCTGTTGCTGTGTTCAAACCCTTATCCTTGCCTTTCTCCTGAGCCAGTTGAGTTCTCGTCGCTTTTTCTCCATGTCAGTGTCTTTGACCCCCCCCCCTCCCCACCACCCCTAGTGACTGGCCGCTCAGTGCTCCTGTTTAGATATCACTCAGACCAACCCTAGCCTATCTTATTACCTTGTGCAGAGGACCCGAAAGCTAAATACCTTACTTGTCCAGAGGGCAACTCTATTTGTCCTCCTAAACAGGATTTTACTCAGCCTGACCTGTGAAGTGATCAGCTGGTAGTGGACAGTTGAGGAGGATTGGGACCTGGGGAGAATGGTATGTGGAAATAGGGGTGCTGCTGCACCCTCTGGCTTGAGGTGGGTTTCCATTATACATTGGGATTACAGTTACGTCAACAGCTCCCAACACTTATTGTAAAAAATTCATAAAGTACACTAAGTACTTCTGAGGGTTGGTTACCTGAGAGCCAGAGTTCAAATAGATGACCAGAGAGACAAGAACAGGCATTGTGGGAAGGGTACTGGAGGTCAGTCAGGATGCAGTACTACACCATGATGTCCACACTAGCACCCGAGTAGACTATCCAGAGTGCAGCACACTAGAGAGAACCCTCTCTATTTAAAACATCTCTCCCCCCCCAAAGACTGCCTTTTTGTTGGTTTTAAACTCTCTTTACAGTGGAAATTAATTGTGAACAGGGAAAAACAACCAAAATGGCAAAACATGTTCTTTTTACTCAGAATTGCTTCCCTGTCTAAATGCTATATGATATGCTATATGGAAAAGTTACACAAGTGGTGTTTAAAGCTTTTATGAATTGGTCTCTTAATGGCTGTAAAAACGATATGCTTTAAATATCTCCTGTATGATTAATACCAGCCATTTTCCACTTTCATTTAAGTATGTTAAAATCTTGTCATAAAATGAGGAAATGGCTTGTGTATTAAGTGTAGTGATTCTTCTAGCCTTTATACATATACTAATTTTTAAAGAACTCTACTCACAATTACTGATTTTTTTTTTAACATGAAACTTCTACTTTGTGTTCTGTTACTGGTCTTCCTTTCCATATTTCATTTTGGGAAATGTTTTACATTCCCAGTTAAATTCTTAGTGCCTACTTTAGCACTTACTTTTAACAACATAAAAGCTTCTTTATTTGTTAAAGGGGTAGACAACGTATAACTTTTAATTGCCAAGAATCACACAGGAGGCTGCATTACTGAGTAATTTGTATTAAACTATCTTGTACTGGAAGAAATAGGATTTCTAACGTAACTTTTCACTTCTGTGTGATATCACCCTAGTAGCAAAGTGAAATCTCTTAAGGATATATGCTTTTAAATAAATACTTTGTAATTTCAGTTATGATTCTGTTTCATATCAGTTAAAAGTCCTACTTCAGACAAACTAAAGATGTTGCTCTGATAGCATTACTAAAGCATTAACATATAAAACAAAGCATTATCAAGGCTGAATAAATTCTATATGTTACGTTAATAGAAAAGAGACTGACACAGATTATGGGGACTGTTGTATTTTTTCCTCCCTCTTTTAGAATGAATTAATAAAAACTTCAAAGCACTTAAAATAATAAAACTAGTTCATTTTTTATATCCCTGTGAATTTTATTTGCCACATTGCATAAAACTATGAGTTAATAAAAATATGTTACTAGCAACTGTAAAATATTCTGTCATTCATTTAAAAAAAGAGCTGGTTCCCTATTGGGGAACTATAACACCATGCAAACTGCCCCAAAGAACTATTTTTACAATTCACTATGTTGATCTTGGTGGATCACAAATCATTTGTCATGCAGAGAAGCTATTAAACCAAATCAAAGAATGAAAACAATTCTCCTGTCTTTGTAGTTAAAGATTTGTCATTGATTAAGTGTAGAGTTACAAATCTGACATGCTGTTGTACAAACTTTAAAGATTTGAAAACAGTTTAAGGCATTATATGGTACTTACCAAATAAAAAGCAGCAATGAGTGGAATCTCTATTAGGTCCCCAAACTATTGTCAATGACTGATTAAAATGATGATCCTTTATGGTATTATTCTGAAGCGCATAATCTGAAATTAAAGGCCATTTATTGACAGTTACAAAATTCATTCTGTTGAAAGAAAGATTTCTCTCAGATATTAACCATAAAATCAATGTTTGTTGCTTCCTACAGAATGCTAGAACAATAATTTATTTTTCAGAGGTATTTTTAGTTGGGTAATTTATACTGTGCTACATAAAGATCTTAGGCGCCATGTCATGAAACCAGATTCCAGCACACAGAGTGAAAGAAACAGATGGGAGTAAGTGGACAGATGGGTAACTAAAAACAAAACAAAACACACACAACCCTTCCCTCCCCCCCAACCCTACAATAACCATTTCCAATACCTGTGTGTTAACTAGCATAAACCAATATACTTTCAGTTTATTGGAAATGTCAGTAATGTTGGCAAATATCTGAAACCTTGGTATGTTAGTGTATATCAGAGAACTTTCAATATTCAGCAGAAGGGTCCCCATGGACAGTTAGTGATGCAGCATTATGTGCACTGTAGATTTACATGTCAGGTTGCTGCTCAGTAAATGTTTATGTAGACTTGTTCTTAGTAGGGTCCACAGGACTGTCTAAATTACAGTGGGGAGCATCCTGGAGCAGCCCAAGGATAGGAAGATGTAAAGATTGCTCTGAGACTTAGTTCAGAATCTCACCATATATGTCTACAGCCCACATACACTGCATGACATAAACAGCAATAGTTTATTGTCCATGCTGCTCCATCAACACGCTTAAGCCTGAGTTATTTAAAGCAGATACATCCCTATGATTCAAAGGTCCATTTCAGACTCCAGCCTCTCTGTCTTTGGCCTCTCTGATAACTGCTAGCCTATTGTTTTTATCTGAACTACAGTCTCTTAGAAATTGGACTGGGAGTATCAATTCAATTTCACTGCTAGATGGTTTCAGTACATGTAAAAATTACATGAATTGATGCTGATTACAGGTTGTAAATAGCAAAAAAAAAAAAAAAAAAAAAAATTCCTAATGTTTAAAACCATTTGTGCAATGAGGCAAAAACATAGCTCAGCATAGAATATATAAGAGAAGAACCAATTTGCTTACATGTCTCATGCCATCATAAGTTGAACACATTATAGGAGAAAAATTGTTTATCTAAAAAGGTTTGATATGCAACTTGTAGAACTGCTTCTGTGATGTTTTATGTCATGTAGGGTTTATCCTTACATGATTTCCCTTTTATAGTTTTCCTATAAGCGTTTTGAAACACAGTTTGGCTTGTTTTTCTTAATCTTTCAAAATAATAACGAGCAAGGTTTTTAACAACCCACTTAGTAAGATTTTGGCTACACTCACAAAACCATGGAAATCTAAGAAGAAGCTGTCAAAGGACACTTTAGATCAACCATATTTACATTGAGAGGCCACTTCTGTGCAAATGGTGTAATTCGTGTACACTGTTTGGAGAGCATCTTTCTTAACGGCTCATATGTGCTGTACAAGCAGGCACAGTAGGAGCTAATATAAAGTGGCATATTGTGCAAAAAACTACCTTGAGGAAAATATTTTTAATTGACACGTTTAATAGGCAACTTTCATATTTAAAGATGCCTCATGGAATTTTGGTTTTATACTGGCGTTATTATACCAAAATTCTATGAAATCTTCTCTCTTTCAGAATTGCGTGTGTGTGTGCGCGCGCACGCGTGCACACACACACGTGGAATGATTGATGTCTTTTATATAGGGTTATCTATAGTAACTCTAAGTGATGTACATCTTTGTTTAGATATTTGACCTAGATCCATAATTAATTCCACAAATCCCAACTGAGACTCAATAAATCAATTTAATTCTTATTCTCCCATGACAGTGTTCAGCAAAATGGATTTTTTTTAAAGTGAGTTGGCCTTTGATATACATAGAGAATATTGTAGAAATGAGAACTCTTTACTGTAAAAGCCGAATTGTCAACCCCATCCCATTATAAATGGAAAATGGTTAGCTCAAGTACCTACTCTTGATGGAAGCATCTTCATACAAGAAAAAGAGAAATATCTACTGTGGTCAACATTTAGCCATGTTACACTTACTGTGCTTTTGTAAGGAACTGGAAACAGTGCAGATCAGAGAATGTAGGTTGTACTTGCTTCCCTCAGGAGCATCACTAAGAATGTGGCTCTTATATTTTTCACTTGATGAAGTTCTCCAGATCTGTTGCTACAGGGAGTACATTACTGTAATCTCAGATAATCTGAAAATGGCATGGATAAAAGACTAAACCTCCAAAAAAATCACTATCTCCTAGTCAAGTAGTGTAGCTGGATTCTGCTGTTCTCTGAGTAGCCACAAGAAGTTGTGGATACAAGAAGAAATAGTTGTTGAAAATTTGATTAGCAATGGATGGACAAACTACTTTAGCCAAGAAGTTAATATTGCCTGATATCGATTGGGGGGGAAAAAAAGGAGAGAAATATCTCCTGGGATTAGTGGAAGAAGGAAATATTTTAGAGATCAATGAAGAGTATATTCATAGTGCCACCCTTTCATTATAAAAGAAGCCCAAATTTGAGGACAGAGAGGGCTCACAATTCTAACACCCTGGACACAGGTAGTGTGAAAACTAGAAAAATGAACATAATTATCAGGACATATGGGCACACGTCTGAAAGATGATTGAAAAATATATTCACTAATGCATTTAATATTTGGAAAGATTCCATGGAGTTACCCTGTGAATAGGAAGTTGTCTGAGGGTGTAGCTTTCAGGACGATTTTTGCATATGAGCTGCCAAAATAGAGCATGTAATCAGTGCTTTAAGTTCTGAGTGTGTTTAATTGCTCCTAGAATTCTTACAAGCAGGCCTGTCTCTGTGGCTACAGTACAATGTTGATTTTGTTCTAGCCTCTTGATGTGCACCATGAATCATTTTTTCTGCATCTTAAATACTGAAAATTGGTGAGAAATATTCTGGATTTCAGGATCATTCAAAACATATCACTTGTATTTTATTATTATTAAATGTCATTCAGCCATGTTACACTTACTGAATAATGAGGCAGCTAGGTTCAGAGATACTGGAAGTGACGGAACAGATGGCCCTGTGAAAGAAGATATGTAGTAGATCATAATGTTCATGGAGCAGTCATTGTTATCTTTATGAAGCCTAAAAACCAAGGGCATCTGGGCCATTGGAGTGTGATCAGAAAAAACATGTAGCTTCTTGTCCATCTCTCTGTTAGATGGTGTAGGTTACCAGGGCAAAACAGGAAACACATATATCTGAGCACTTGGCCACACCTGGGAGAAGGTACTGATTATTTTGGCTCAGTGCACAGTTTTTCTTGGCACTGGAACAGGATGCATACAGATCTCAAATTGATTTCTCAAAGGTCTGGGCTATGGGTCGTGAATTTTAGCAAAGCAGATTATAGAGCATATTTTTGTCAGTTATCCTAAATGTTCTCTAAGTGAAATATATATTTTTCTTTCCTTTTTTTAATGTTAAATCAAAAACATCCTTTCATTCTGTTCATGAATGAGAAATACTAAGCATATGCAGATAGGTGCCTGTTTTGGGGGGATTATGATAATCCCCTTTAAAGAGGTTAATTCAGTACCCTTTTCCACCTTACAGATATATAATATTCTAAATGCCCAGCAAATTTTAACACAGTACTTAGATATGTGTTTGGGGAAAAATCCAACCCAGTTTCACATCTATATTTGTGGTGCTATTAGCCAAGAGAAACCTGTCAGAGTAGGTATGTTGTGGGATTAGTTTAAGTTTCATTCTTACCAATCACCTTGCAAGTGGGCAGGCAAAGAGGCAACTGGCTGAAAGGTTCTTACATTAAAAGTAACATTGGAGTATGAGGTCTGGTCTACACTGGGAAATTAGGTTGAACTTAGCCACATTAGATTGATTTTTTTTTTCTAAACAAAGAGTTCATACTACCAAGCCTGTACTGTTGACTTTAAGGGCCACTAAATAGATCTTGGCACTCCAGCTTTTCATGAGGTGCAACAGTAAATTTTACCTTGCATGGCTGACTTTGGGGCAGTGCAGATGCAGTACTATGAATGCTTGGCTTGAAGGAGGTCTCCCACAGTGCTGTGACTGCTCTGGCCAGGATTCTCAACTCTTCTGCTCACTAGGTGCACAGGAAAAGCCTCAGGAAAATCTACATTTCATTTTCTGTGTGGCCAGTGTGGTGAGCAGATCTCAGAGAAGGCAGCACACCTCAGCAGGACACCTGACCATGAATGCCCTGGGATCACAAATGAGAGCCAGCAAGGAGCATGCAAGAGATCCTGGACTTCACTGTTGTGTGAGGAGAGGAATCTGTTCACACACAACTATGAAGCAGTAAAAGAAACACTGATATCTATGCCAAGATTGCAAAGGCCATGGAGGAGAGAGGATACATCAGGGACACCCAGCAGTGCTGCATGGGAGGGAGGGCAGCAGTGAAGGAAAGGAGTTAAAGCAGGCATACCAGGAGATGGAGGCAAGATTTTCTGAGGAGGCCTGCTTTATTCTGGTTTTCATCGTAGGACACCTTTCCATGCTAGTCCAGCATTAAATGGTCTGCTATCACTGCAGCACAAAGCATTACAGTGTAAGGTCCAGGTTTCTGGCCACTTTCAGTCAGCATCTGCTTCCTATCACTCTGTCTGATTTGGAGAAGACTATCATGCATGGCAACCTGAATGAAGCAGGGGAAGCTGTTAGCTGATGTTCCTGCAGTAAACTTCTATTTGCTTATCCCCAATGAAGCATGGCTTGAGCCCCTGCCAAGCCTGGCCCCCCTCCTACATGGAAGCTCCTCAGGGTCTGCACGAGTCCCTGCCCTTCTGCTACACCCAGACCCCCTCCCAACCACATGCTCCTGCAGGAAGGGAAAGTGGCACTCTCAGGGCAAATGGCAGTCATAGAAAACAAACACATGGTCACAGCATGAGCTCCTGTCTTGCTGCCACTCCAGCCCCTTTCCCACCTAGGTTTGAGTCCTGGCCTGCTCATGACCATGCTTGCCAGCAAAACAAATCCAGCTGCTCTCCTAAGATCTGTGGTGTACCTGCTGCAACAGCAGGCTCTTAAAAGCATAACCATCGCCTTGTACATAACACCTCCCTATTGTCTTTCAACAGATTTTCCTTTATGCTAAGAGATTAGGTTTTATGCTTAACAATCTCCAGTGAAGTCTGCTATTCACTTTTTGTTACAGTGAGTGCAGCAGCGAGCATGGTGCACTCCCCATCTCTGCCAGCAGTCCATCTAGCACAAATCTGCAGGCAAAACAATATACCGTGGATGGCATGTTTCAGGAGCAAATGCAATTCACACTCTTAGACAGGGAGCAATTAAGTGAGAGGAGGAAAATGCTGCAGCAAGAGATGCAAGCAAAGCATGAGGACAGGAGAACATGCAGGGAACTCGATGTGAAGAACCAGGAGAGAGTCCTGATGGTCATGACGTGCATGGTGGACTTCCAGAACATCCACATGCATGGGTACCTCCTACAGCCCTTGAGGACCCATGTTTCCTCAGTATAGAGTTCCATAGCTTCCACTCCCTAGTGCCCTAGAATGCAGGGAGATGAGGAGAGAGTCAAGGATGGCCTCAGATTCAATCTCCAAGAATTACTGTACAGGGGGATTGTAATATGCTGCTTTCCCTTCTTCTCTTCTGTCCCCCCCCCCCCCCGGCCTCCATGCCAGAGTTCCTGCCCGCAACTCCTTTTATGTCTCTGGCTCCCTATGTTTTCTTAAAGCTCATGAATTCTCAACAGTCTCTTTATTGTTCGTGCTGGGGAGAAAGGGAGTTACAGGGTTTACAAGCTAGAATGCTTAATGAAAAGAGCACTACGCTATGAGCAACGTGCATGACTGTCCTATCGCTGCATGGCCATTCGTCAAGGTATTTTTCAAAGCCTCTCTGATTGCCTGTGCCCCTCGCTGTGCTCTCCTTATTGCCCTGGTGTCTAGCTGCTCCAAATTACTGGCTAGGCGCTGTGCCATACAATTTCCCCCTTGCTTTCACAGATATTAGAGCACAGAACAGGCTGTCACAACAATGGGAATGTTGCTTTCACTGAGATCTAATCTAGTCAATAAAACCTTCCTTCCCTTTACAAGCATATTCTACCACAATGCTGCACTTGTTCAGCCTGTAGTTGAACTGCTCCTTACTGCAGTCCAGGCTGCCTGTGTGTGGCTTCATGAGCCACAGGAGCAAGGGGTAGTCTAGGTTTTCAAGGATCACTATTGGCATTTCAATGTCTCCAAAGTAAATGTCCTGGTCTCGGAAGGAAGTTCCAACTTGCAACTTTCTGAAGAGACAGGAATTCCCAGAGATGTGCCCTTTCTGACTATCCCACGCTGATGTCAGTGAAACAGTTCCTGTGATCCACCAGCAACTACAGCATCTTTGAGAAGTACCACCTTGAGATTTATGTACTCTTTGGCAAAGTGGTTGGGTGCTATGGTGGGTCAACACACATCACTATCTTGGCAAGGGAACCCCATCACACTAATGCCATCTATGTCTTCCACATTTCCTAGAGTCATTACTGCTTGTAGCAGAAGGGAATTGATACTACTTGGGTCACAACAGCCCCACTGCAGATTTCCTCATTCAAATTGATTCCCAACTTGATTGGTAGCTATTGGCTATTGCAAGCTTCCACAAGGCTATTGCAACTCACTTTTCAACTGTCAGAGCAAGTCTCCTTCTGGTATTGCTGTGCTTCGGGGCAGGGGTAAGCAATTTGCAAAATTCCATGGAAATGGTCTTATACATGCAAAAGTTTTGAAGCCACTGCTGATTATCCCATAGCTGCATAACTATGCAGTCCTGACAGTCTCTGCTTATCTTAATACACCAGAACCAGCGTTCCACTGTGCCAAGAGGATCCAATGCTGGCGGCATTTCCCAGTCACTCAACTCAAATGCTTCAAGGATGAGTGCGTTCATGGCCTCCCAAGATTTTTCATTGTTCTTGGATATACTCCGACATAAGGCTCATGATGGTTAATGTGATTATCATAGTACTTTGCTGCTGAACGGGTTCTATGCCCACCTGCTATGCCATCTGCATGGATAATCGGGGGGGAAAGGCTCGAACAGACTGTTTGACACTGCTTTCAAGCAGTGGGGGAGGGATAAGATGTGTGCAGTATGGGCTGTTGATGACATGTACCTAGAGCCAGCCACTGCACACTTTTGCTCCCAGCATGCACTGGGAAAAAATCTTAATAAATTCAACTTATCTTGTATTGTAGATAAGGCTTGAGATACTGTACTTGGGTAAGGGAATATACTCCCTCTTCTGTACTTTCTATCACCATGCCACTTCATGCTCCTTAAGTAATATGTGTACTTTCCCTTTCATTAACGTTCTTGTGTGTGGAAGTGTTTTCTACTAGATTGTTCTGAATTTGTTTCTGCTTAACTTCAGAGCTGGCATTAATGGCTACATTGAGACGCTGCCTTGAAAATACATTGGCAAGTCCTATATAATATGCAAGGCAGAACACTGTTTAATTGGGGGCTCTTGATGCCATCGTTCCTGGTCTCTTGAAACATGCCCACCTACTGTTCTAGGTTACTTTTAAATGCTATTTAAAAAACCTTAAATAAATGTAAATAATGGCTCTGGGTAGCTGCTCCTCCTGCTGGCACTGACTGTTCTTATTGAAATTATATCCCTTTTCCCTTGGAAGGAAGGAAGTGAATAGGCCCCAGGCAAGATTTAGCATTTTAAAGCTATGTCTAAAAGCAGTTTAGATCAGTTGGCAAAGGCTATAGGAAAGCAGGAGCAAGGCTGGAAGTGGGGGTTGGGACGAAGAGTGAACAAACTAGAGCATGACAAATATTAGCAAGGAGGGTAGTTGAAAAGAGAGAATGCTGAGAGCTGGCAGAGAGAGCTGAGAGGGAATCAATGACCAACATCATTTAGGAAGAAGCACAAGGAGGGGAGGCAGAAATAAGTGAAGAAGGGGTAGAGCAGGAAAGAGAAGAAAGGAAAGCAAAAGGGGGAGAAATTAGGAGGGTAATTAGACAAAAGGTGCCAGATGAAGGTGGTTTAAGGGAAAGTAAGATCTGTTTTTTGTTAAGTCTCATTTTTCTTTTAAGCCTGCCTGAGCAGCATGTGTGATAAAACAATACATCATTCACAGAGAAATGTGACAAGCTTTTAGAGAGGCATGAATCTCCTCTCCTATAGTGAGCATAGAATGCCTGTGAAGGCCATAAAAAAAAGTGAGACTTCTTTACTATCATACTGAAAAAAGTCATTATTTGCCCAGAGTAATTTAACTTTTCTTTTGTAATCATCAAGCAAGCCATTTGCTTCAGGTAGTTTTCTGACAGGAATTGCATGAAAATGAGGTCCTACTCATGATCAGGGAATGCTTAGTGTGAAGTGTGTATACAAGGTATTTGTACAGGTATCTTTTAGCAGCAAGTCTTGAACTTGTACCTCTAAATTCCTTCCTTTTTTGAAAAGACTGCTGCACCTAATAAGACCTTCAGAACATTGCAGAAGGAGAAAGCTGTGACATTTAGGGAAATGATTTTGAATACTCCAGTTGATTTTTGTGCAAGTTTTAAAAATAGGTCTATGTATTAATAAATATGACTTCCCTAATGATAGGTAGCACGAGGAATAGGAGGCAGAATTTAGCCTGTATCTTGTAAACATGCATTCAGTCAGGTACAAAATATTCAGCTCTCTATTCCAGAGGATATTTTATATTCTACATTTGTTTCTTCTATCCAGTGACATCCTGAACACCAAAGGGGAAAATGAGTGTCCTTGTTTGTCCTCTTAGGCATCTGATTCTGAAGCCTCACATTTAAAATACCAGACTTAATCTTTCCCTGTAAAGTCGGAGAGTGTTGAACGTGTGAGCACAGATTTTAAAAGGGCTGATAAGGACAAGTGGAGTAAGGGAAACCCATCTTGCATTGCTCAGTGTTCTGCAGAATGACTGCCAAGCTACTCTTGCTTAGTAACCAGGGCATAGACAAAGAGGGGAATGTGCAACTAAGTGCCTCATCAAAAGGAGGAGGGTTGTCTTTGCTCTTCTCAACCCCCTCCCTTTTTTTTTAAGTCCCACATGCTTGTATAAGGGCCCAGGAATTCAGGCAGCTCAAAACTTAGACCTACAGAGATGTATTCCTAACCTAATTTATTTTGGTGTATCCTGCTCATGTGTATCCTGCACAAGAATGCCCTTGAGTTGGAGCCTTATACACTGGTTGTACAGAGAACAAGATCTGGTACAGCGCTAGATGGAGATTGCTGAAAACAGGAGACCAAACATTTGAGTTGTGCTATACTGTAACAAGCCAGGACAATGCAAGGATATGCAAAAAGTATTTCCAGAAAAACTGAAGGAAACTGAAAGTGCTATTGTATTTATGCTATTTAAAGGTTGGGACTGGTTAATTGAGTGAGTAAGAATCAAAAGTCACCGCACTTTATCTGAAACTTGCATTCATTTTTAGAACCAAACTTGCTTTGTAGTTCTGACATTCACAAGAGTGCTTTCTGCATACCAATTTATTCTTCTGGTTTTTCTGCTGGCAGTGGCAGTGAAGTTGTCACTCAGGAGAAATATTATTCATAGAAAATTTCAACTTGCAGCCCCCTTTGGTAACTGTAAGATGCTTGCATAGTTCAGATGAGCTTAAGGTGAACCTGAATTTATAGATGATCAAATTCCATATCCTGAACCCTGGGAGAAATGCCCCTTACTATCACAAACCATGTGAAACCAGGGAGAACCATCAGACATTCTTTTAAAACAGTCTGAGAGATGAAATATTGCCTCACCTCCTCCCAAATCCACACTCCTCATTCAGGAGGGCACCACTCTGCTGTCAGGAGGGCACCTGATTTCCAAAACACCACTGCCACTTGAGCTTAAAAAAAAGGGATAGCCAGGGCTGTCCTTGAATTTTATGGGGCCCTATGCAGTACTAATAAACAGGTGCCCCTATGCCTGATGGCAGCTGGGAGGGTGAGACAGTTTTTTAGAGAGGTGGCTTTATAATGTTAAGCAACACACTAATGAAATGTTTTTAAAGCAAATTTTAAACTAGGGTCCTGTGACTACTTAGAGACTAATAATATATATATATAGTATCATGAGCTTTCGTGGGCAAAACCCACTTCTTCAGATGAGCTTAAACAGGGGTGGGCAAAAGGGCCTCCACGGGCTGGATACAGCCTGCCAAGCAGGTGGATCAGGCCTGTGGAGACCCTGTTGTTCCCCTGCCCCCAAGCCAGTTAGGACCTGGGGGGTGGGGAGCATGCAAAGCCTCTTCCCATCCTGCCAGAAGCACGTGGCGCTTTAAAGCACTGCGCGCTGCTTGCAGGACGGGGAGGAGAGCGGAGGAAGCTTCACACACTCCCTCTCCTCCAGGCCAATCAGGGTCTGGGGGTGAGGGAGCTGTGTGAAGTTTTCTTCACCCTGCCCCGGCCCTCTGAGGAGCCCATGGCACTTCAAAGTGCTACGTGCTCCTCGCAAGGCGGGAGGGGGCTTCCCACACTCCGTAGGCACTCATTGGCCTGGGGATGGGAGAGGGTGCCAAGCCTCTTCCAGGGCATGGGTGCCTAGTGGGAAGGGGGGGCAAAGAGTCTCTTCTACCCTCAAACCAATCATGGTCTGAGGGTGGGGTAGCTCTGCCTCTTTCCGTTTAGGCTCCACCCTTTCTGAGGTGGCCCGAGGCTACTTCAAAAATTTTTGAAGTGATCCCTGGGCAAAAATTATTGCCCACCCTTGGCTTAAAGGGAACTGTAGATTAACACAGTAAATTCAGAAACTGACTATACATCTGGGGCTGGCAAATGCCTGTTAAATGGCTTCATTACTGCTTGAATGGCTCTTTCACAGGTTTGATGTACTGCCACTAGCCTGGCAAGCTTTTCACTTTAAGTTAACTAAAGCCTCCTCAGAGGAAGCAGAACCACGGAACAGGGAGAGGAAGAGATGGGTGAGTTGACATTAAGACCCAGTGGTGCCCCAACATTCCCCTATGCCACTGCATATTCTGTGTATGGATAAGGATGGCTTTGGAGGGAGCTCTTTTAGGGTCCGTCTACACTGCACCCTAAACTTGAAATAGGATGTGCAATTTGCATATTGCAAATTGCGTATCTTATTTTGATTTTATTTCAAAATAGCTTATTTTGAAATTTGGCACTTCTGCACAGTGCCAAATTTTGAAATAGTGCTATTTTGAACCATTCATTATCCCTTGTGCAATGAGGTTTGCTGATACGGAGAAATAGAACACTTGTTATTTTGAAAAATATTTTGAAATAACGGATAGCTTGTTTGGACGCAGTATCCTAAAATAGTTGTGCAGTGTAGACATACCCTTAACTAGCAACATCGGTCTGCTGTTGTGCTCCTCCTTGTAAACTAGGTGGCATTAATGGAGGATTTGGCAAGCATGTTATATATATTCAGACAAAATACCCATGGATTTCAGTGCAAGTCGAGGCCCAATAAGAAGAGAAGGCCTGAGGTTGAAGGCTATACTTCATTTCTCACATGTATGGACTTATTGCACTCAAATATTTATGACTAAGAATTATTTACATGGGCATTATAAGATCGGGCCCAGACTAAAAGTTTCAGGATTGGGTCAACTATGGTGAAATTTTCAGAGAGCTTTGCACGTTGCTCTAGCTTTATCACTATTTGAATTCTAATTATATTGCTCCACTTCTCAGTAACTTTGTAATCTTTTTTTAATACTGCAGTGACCATGGCTGAGAATATTTAAAATAAAGGCTTATCATAATATTTTACAATCTCATTAAAACTTTTTTGCATGTCTAGTCTACAATTTCTTCTTTAATGTATACCTATTTTCTTTCTCTTGCTACACTTACTGAATTTAGAGACAAGTTCACTTCATAAAGTGTCTGCTACAGTTAGTGGTTTTGCATTTGTTTTATAATTTCATAAGTCTTGTAATATGTATGTAATTAGGTTCACTGCTTATTTGATGCTCAACCAAAACAAAAATTCACTGCTGGAGCTTACTTTTTTTTAATGAAAAGACAGGTAGAGCGCTACTAATCCTTTAAGTTACTACTTTCAGTTCATCTCCCTCACATAAAATATTTGGAGTTATCCTGACATGATTTAAAATCAGTTCTTTCTTCACTCATGTCTGGTCCAAGAGTATTCTGATGCCATTTGAAACTGCACCAAAGACTTTTTGAAAGTCAAAATGAATTTAAATATACAAACAACAATGCTTGTTGTGCTATTGAATAGTTAATAAATCATTACTATTCAGTGTTGAGAAGAAGCCATACTGTGTATGATTTTAAAAAAAGAGTGCTGAAATCACCATTTAAAAAAAATCGAGAGAGCTAATTAAAAAGAGTTTGGGGAACTTTTGAAGAGTCAAAGTTCATTGTTTATCTCAATGTGACACATGACCGAGCAGGTTCCTACAATATCTTGGGAGCTAGAGGTGTTAGAATGAGGGAGGTGGCGGCAGAGGCCAGGGCTCAATTACTCTTTTTACTGGCTGTAAGGGGGTAATTTACTGGCTGTAAGTGTTAATGGGGGGAATGGAGAGGAGCAAGCAGGGGATAGGGTTGTGGGGGAAGGGTGTGGGAGAGTGCCGTGGTTCAGACACTAACGGTCGCCATGCACTTTGAGGTAGCTTTCACTGCTCTTGTTTGGGAGACCATACTGTGTTAAGTACATGAATAGTTTCAGCATCTTCGTGGGTCAAAGACTGTGCACACTTCACAGAGGAAGTGTATCACAGCTCTTTCAGGAAGTGAAGAGTAGGGGGTTAAGACGTTTCCCAGGGGCAGTCTGGAGTGAGGAACAGCTGTATCCCTCAATTCTCCAACTGAGGGTGCATTTTACATTGCTTTGCTGTGCAAACTACCACTCCTGGTCTGCGCATATCCGGCAAGTTGGTTACTCCCAGTTGTACTCTGTGAGTGCTGTAGCCAGACACTCTAGAAGCCACATTAGCAAATTCCAAGTACCAGTCTTCCCCAGGAATGAGCCTCTTAGACTGCACAGCTCTATCCTGAATAACACAAACTCACAGAAAGTCCGTCATTTAAATTAAACCGAAAATGATAATGTACAGATCCTATTGTGCAAAATGTATTTCCCAGGGATGGCGACTGCACAGGGCCCAGCAAAGTCTAAGTGGAGGAGGCTTGGCTTGAGGTCTCCCCAGAAGAGGCAAGGCCTTGAGTGAAAGGGACAGGGCTAACCTCCTCCACCCAGCCACCAGGACAGCACTGTGCAGGGCTTTGGCAGCAATTTAAAGGGAGTGGGGCTCTGGTGGCAGTGGCAGTGGCAGCTGCTGCTCCTGCAGTAGCAGCAGTAGTGGCCCAAAGCCCCAAGCCCTTTTAAATCACTAGGCCCTGGGATAGCTGGAGCCCCCCTTTGTCAGCAGCCCTGGGATAGTCCTGGACACTGCAGTCCATGCAACACTGGTTTACATAAAACAATCAAACAAATGTATTAAGTACAAAAAGATTTTAAATTTAATACAAGTAATCAGACATAAGCTACAATTGGTTACAAGAAAATAAAAGTAAAACCCAACTAATACCTAAATTAAGCTAAGTGAATGCGAAGCAAAGGAGTCTTTCACTGCATATTCCAGCAGTCTTACTGGCTGAATTCCTCTGAGGCAAGATCCCGGCCCACTCCAATGATCCTTCCTTTTAATTCAGATGATGTCAATGTGATGAGTAGAGATTAGGGAGAGATGCTTTGGGATGTTTGCTTTCTTCTTATGTGATTTTTTTTTCCCCCTCCTCTTTGAGAATCCTCTCCAGATGAGGTTCAGGAGAAAGTCTGTGTGGATGGGAATCTCTAGCTGTTTTTGTGAAGATGTAGATTTTCACCAACATCCTTTTTCCTGCCAAAGAATGGTCACTTACTCAGGTGATGGTCCATTTGATTGTGTTGCCATCTGGCTGGGGTACCAGCTAGTCTTTAGTTTCTGAAGAGCTGGTTTGTGACTGCTCTCCAGATCTGGAATATATATTTGGTAACATCATATAGTAAAGTCTTATGTTGGCACAGGAAGATTATCAGTAAGTTGTTTCCAAATGATACCTTACAAAGCATACCTAGTTCAAGATATGTCATAGCCGTATAAAATGGGTGACCACAAGGACAGATTGTCACAGGGATAGTCAAGGTAAATCACTCAGCTTAGATCATCTCCAGAGAGGTAACACATATTCTGGTTCAACTTGTATTCTTCATGGATCAATAACTGGAGAAAGGACTTGTAGCTAATGACCCAACCTGAACTGAGAGAGGTCCTTTGCTGTGGTCTAGACCATAGGTGTGTGCAGCATATTTCATTAGAGTGTGCACCCAGATAATTTTATTTTTTATTTATTTTTTTTAAAGGCAAACATTTATTGAACACTCAATCATAAAGGACATTATTTTTATTCATCAAACAAACTAAAGAAACTAAAACTTAACTAAACTTTTTTTTAAATTAACAACTAAATTTTACTTTAAATACAAACTTAAGTATGGGCATTGTACTTCTTAGTTTGTTTTTTACATGTGCAATTCGGCACTTATTACATAATACAGCAATCCATACTTTAAAACTAAAGGAGTGTATCATGTGATTAAATTAAAACACAAAGCCACTTTTTTTTTTTTAGACATCATAGGGTTACCAGGCAGTCTTTAAAAAAAAAAAATACAGGACACACTTCATGGGGGGGGGGGGGACCGGACAGGAAGGGAGCGGAGCTGGCTGGGGGGAGGGGCAGAGAGCAGAGCTGGCCTGGGGGGGGGGAGGGTCGGGGGAAGGTCTGGGGAGATCGGGGGGGGGCGGCTGATGGGAAGCAGAGCTGGTTGGTGGGGGTCGGGGGTCGGGTGGGGCTTGCCAGGGGAGATCGGGGGGGGGCGGCCAGCGGGAGTGGGCCTGGGTGGGGGAACTCAGGAGGAGCAGGGGAGAACTCGCTGCCGGAAGCAGTGCTGGCGGGGGATGCGGCGGGGCTGGCCAGGTAAGATCAGGAGAAGTGGGGGAGAACCAACCGGCCATCCAGGAGGTAGTGGGGGGGGAGGGGAAGGAGCGTATCAGCTAGTGGGGAACGGGACTGACCCAGGCAGTGCAGATCCCAGGGCGCTACCGTCCCCTGCACGGTCCAGGAGAAGAGTGAGTCAGTCCGGCTGAGGCTCTACCACACACTTGCCCAGTGCGCAGAAGCACGGACCGGGCTGCCCCTCCTCATCAGACACAACCAGGGCTCCCAGCGCTGATTGCGCCCCACCTCTCAGCCACTCCCCCAGCTAGGCTTCTGGGTGCCCAGTTGGAAA
Source organism: Pelodiscus sinensis (assembly GCF_052426305.1). NCBI lineage: Eukaryota > Metazoa > Chordata > Testudines > Trionychidae > Pelodiscus > Pelodiscus sinensis. The sequence goes on along the minus strand of NC_143058.1, from coordinate 40,233,482 downwards.
ACCAGAAATTACCAGACATATTTTCTGGATTTTTTTTTTTTTACCGGACAGAGCCCCAAAGAAACAGACTTTCTGGTAGAAAACGAGACACCTGGCAACCCTAAGACATTAGGGTGTGCCTGGGCACACCCGGCACACCCCATACGCACACCTGTGGTCTACACCTAAAATGGATGAAGATGTAGTGATGGGGAAAACTCAGCTATGCTTTTTAAGGACTAAAACATACCAGTGTTATAGGTTGAAGATGCTAGGGATCTCCTGTTGTTTTAATGTTTTCTCTGTCAAACTTTTACCTTAAGAAAAGATGTGCCTGTTTAAACAGAACTGAGTGGTAAATTATACTTGCAGGCTTTCACTGGTAAATTATGACTTGCGCTGGCCATTGCTTTTCTTTTCTTTCCAAAAGCTGCTCTTTAGGTGCACTGGCTTGCTAGGATGTCACAGTGTAAGAGAGAGATACTTACACAGACTTAAAAATCCCATGTCAGGAGTGAGTGAGATACAGGGATGGCTTAGGAACTAGAAGCCCAAAGTCGGTACCATTGATGGACTATAGAGGGGAATACTGGTGTAGATGCCCTGAAACTGACATTCCATACGTCTTAATTTAAAAACAAGCAATCAGCTGCAAACAAAATAAAAGTATTGCTGATGCTTTTTCTCCATTACTGTATATTAGAAATGAAGGTCAGTACTTGTTTACATAACACGTATGCCATTCATAGCACATTAAGAGGAAGGAGCATAGCATTTTTATCTGTAATGAACTGAGAAGGTTCATTAACCTCAAAATATTGCTACAGTGAGTTATGCATTATAAATGGAATTTATACTTACAGTACAATACATTTATCCTTTGCCATGTTTTAAACCATATGCTCATTGTACAGAAAACCAAAGTAAACAAGTAATGGTACTAACAATTAACTTTACAGAAGAGTAAGTCAATTTCATTACTCTGTCTCCACTGAACATAGGTCCTTTTTATAAAGAAGTTTATACATAGCGGCATAGAAAGTGACATTTTCTGGTAGAAGGCAGTCACAATTAGTGTAAAATATTGTGGGAGGTAAGACTTTCTGAAACAGTTGTCAGCTAAACAGGATTGGTCCAGATGTAACACCTCACCCCCATCATCTACCACTGACTCCAACTGTACAGAGCCTCACAATGAGAATCCCCAAAAATGCAAACTGGAATGTAAATAAAAACATTCTGATAACATGCCAAGCTCGACCATCATTCTGCAAATGGTTAGAGCAGGGATTCTCAATCTTCGTGGTCTCAGGATCCATTTGCAAATGTTTATGACCTGTTGCAATGCAGTAAGTATTTATGTAGCTAATACAATATTCCTATTTTGTTAGCTGCATCAGTGTAATTGTTTTATTGGTAAAACACACTTGTGCCACTTTATAAATAAAAGTTAATAAACTGGTACCTTTCATCAGTGTTTGCGAGCATGGGAGGGGGTTCACTTGAAAATATATTTACCATAAAATCATCTCCTCCTTGTTTTCATCATTTAATTGTACTTTGCCCTCATGCACTTAACTGCCCCTCCCCTCCCTCCAATGTCTTTCACTCCTACTTCCCTACTCTAGTAATTGGCTGTGCTTTGCAGTTGCTTGCTGTGGCATAATATCTTGCCACTTTGAAGTATCTCTACCTCTCTGCTGCTGGGGAAACTCAGACATTGGGCAGATACTCAAGCTGCTCTGGTATATAAAATAAATTGTCCGTCCATGTATATTTGTTCTGGCACATAAAATAAATTGTCTGCAGCACAGCATATTTCAAGTAGCACATCCATCGGTATATGGTACTGTGGATCTGAGATTAGAATCCATCTCTAAAATGAAAAGCGATGTGCCAAATGGACAGAAACAGTGAGCTGCCTCTTATGAGACCACGGCCAACTTTTGGATTTCAATGTAATAGCTAGTCAGCATATTGAGTATCTTCTACAGCACTGCAAGAAAAAATTACTATGTGTAAGTGGTTGTAACTAGAGAGGTGTGTGTGTGTGTATACACATTTAGGCCTCAATTAGCAAAGCATATAAGAATGTCCTTTCCTAGGTGGAAAAGCATTTAAGTGTCTGACTTATTGGGAATATAGCTTAAAGTGATTCAAAGCATGGCTTGAATGTGAGCATGTGTGCATGTTATATAACAGGTATATACAATAGCTGCAGAGGGGTGTGTGTGTGTTTATGCACAAGGGGATAGAACAATTGCAGCTGCCAGCAAGTAAGTAAAAAAAAATTGAAGCTGGCATTGCAGAACAAAGATCAAGTGGCTAGGCAAGATAAAGAATGTCATATGGAAAGACCTCTTTTGGTACGGATTTCTAAATAATGGACTATATTTCTGAGCAATGCTAGTAACATTATTGGGAAAACAATCTAAGAACCACATTCTATCTTCGTATTTGCACAATAACATTTTAGCAGCTCTGTTGGCTGTTGGAAGACTCAAATCTGTGCATACACATCGTACTGGGAATGAGTTACGTTTTAAATGCACTTTCTACTTGTAGGTTCATGAATTTCAAAATAAAGGTGGGGGGGGGGGTGAAATTGATCACCTGTTGAACAGGACAGGAGACTCTACAGGTTCTTTGCCAGTCATGAGGCATACCGGAGCAGTTGACAAAGGAAGCCTTTGTTGACCATACTGCATCTAGACTGCCGCGTTGTGCCGGATTAGATGATCATTGCCACAGTGTGGCGGCCATTTTTATTTTAATGAAGCGGGGATTATTTAAATTACTATGTGTAAGTGGTTGTAAAATAAACTATTTTACATGGCTCTGTCGAGGGAGCCATGTAGTCTAGATGTAGCCCCGCTGCATAAGGTGCTACAGGATGCATGCATCCAAATTAAGAGATCACAGAGAGGAAAGAGCAATAAACAAACTTCTGAGTAGCAGAAATAAGAGTGAGACTGATTCTGAACTGATCCAGTCTTTATCAAGATGCAAGCAGGCAGCTGAGCTTCTGGGTTGGGTTTATTTCTTTTTTTCTTCTTCTTCGAAATACCAAGGAAAAAAATCAACATGTTGTAAAGGAAGTGGGGGCAGAAAAAACACTGACAATGGACTAAATCAATGTTGTCTTAGGTGGTAAGATAGAGAGAGCCATAGGGGATGGATAACAGTTTATATTTCATCTGAAAATAGTCCTTGAGACTCCAGCTATTAACTGAACCACAAGATTTTAGCTGAAATACTTCTAAGAAATTTTATCTTAAAGCATTCTTCCTGGTGATATACCCTATTCTTGTGATCACTTCAAATTGGCAATTCCATGAAGATTTGGAAAATGTGTCTTTGAAGTTCTGTGGTTATTGGCTTTTGGGTTGTAAAGGAACAAAACAGTCAGTGAAGGGTTAAAAGATAAATATTTGGATCAGTAGCCCTCAATAGCATAACACTGTAGGTAAAAGTGTAGCCCAGACTCATCTTCTATTCATCCTCTATGCATGTAAATGTAAATTCCATCTGCTATGGGATTAATTTAGATGGGAAAATATGAAATACATTTGCAGTGAAACTAAAGGATATCGCTGTGCCTAAGTGAAGTCAGTTTTTACATTATTCAGAAATGGGTTATTCCTTGCTGAGATCATGAGACTAATGTTGCGTGTGTAGAAGCTAGCCTTTGGTTGCAATTTCACTCATGAGCTTTTTCATCTACTCCTCCTGTTCCAACCTGACATTAATAAAAATATGTTTTTAATGCAGTCTCATAGCAACAGTGGTAACCTTGGTCCAATTAAAATGTTGTAGCCAGGCCAGAAAGTACATTTCCTATATGTGGGGTGGGGAGGTGAGGAGAGTTACCTTATATTGCATAATACACTTTTAGTAGATTTACCTGCTTATATTTGTTTTTGAAATATCCCTGGATTTAGCAGCTTGTATTTTAAAACTGGCAGGTGTGTTAAAAGGACATTGCCAATTATTTTATTACTCTACATTATGACTGTTTAGAACACAGTCTATGAAGCTTGAAAACATAACATCCTTTGTACCGAATGTGTTGCTTTCTGTTTTGGTAAACTACAGTTGCCACTGTAATGGCTTGTTATGGGCCCAATCCAGCAGTTTTTACTCAGATTCTTCCACTGGTTTATAAAGGACTGCATCACTGGGCCTCCTGTTTTGTTTTTCTTTGTTTTTTGATTTTGCAGTGAGGTCCATGGAGCTCTGAACCAGGGCAAGTGTCCACCCATGTGGAAGTTACTGCAGAACTGTCTGCACAGGTGACTGAGCAACAATGCTTACCTCAATCCATCTCTGAGAATGTTGCTTAGTTAACTATTACTATCAATAGATGCTCGTTTGCTATTTATGTAGGTCTTATAAAATGCTTTTAATTTCTTAGCAACATTTTTTCTTTCTTTTGTGGGTGTGTAAGGATTTTGCAACACAATATAAATTTAAAATTAGGGCTTATTTAAGAGATCTAAATTTCTCAGTATTGTCCGTTTTTACTAATTCCACTACCATGTTATGTACATGATTGAAAGAGCAGATTCATTGAGTTCATGAGGAAATGAATAGGCACTTACATTAATTTTTTCTGAATTCTATATCTCCATATTCTTGAACTGTGCATTTGAAAATCAAAGATCAATTGTCTATTTTAATTTAAATCACATGATTTCTCTATTTTATGTCTAGTTTTGATAGTGGAATCTGTGATATGCTTCAGTCTTGCAAGAGCATCAGCAATTATGTCATGAAGTACATATTTAAATATCCACTGATGTAAAGTTCTGAGCGCAGCAGGGCAAGAAAGAAATGGCTCTCATTTAATCTAAGGCCCTGATTCTGCAGGCTGTTCTGTGATATTAAAGTTAATAGGATTCTCTACAAATCTGTTGGTGCAGAGAGACTTGCAAGATCAGGGACTAATTGGACAGAAAACACAAAATACTCTAGGGCTGTGTCGAGACTGGCAAGTTTTTCCGCAAAATCATCTGCTTTTGCGGAAAAACTTGCCAGCTGTCTACACTGGCCGCTTGAATTTCCGCAAAATCACTGACTATCTCATGTCAGATTGTCAGCGCTTTTGCGGAAATACTATGCTGCTCCCGTTTGGGCAAAAGTCTTTTTCCAAAAAACTTTTGCGCAAAAGGGCCTGTGTAGGCAGCAGAGATTTATTTTCCGCAAAAAAGCCCCGATCGCGAAAATGGTGATTGGGACTTTCTTGCGGAAAAGCGCGTCTAGATTGTCCACGGACGCTTTTCCGAAAAAAGTGCTTTTGTGGAAAAGCGTCCTGCCAATCCAGATGCGCTTTTCCGAAAATGCTTTTAACGGAAAACTTTTCCGTTAAAAGCATTTCCGGAAAATCATGCCAGTGTAGACGTAGCTGAGGAGAATCCAGAGGAAGTCTGTTTTGAAACATTTTTTGTAAGCTTTAATGTTTTGGTCATGGTTTGATGACTGTACATTCCCTTCTCTCCCTGCCCCCCACACACTTATGTGGCTTAGTACTGTGGGCATCTTATTTTGCACAATAATGCATGTTGCAGAATGTTGTTCTTGTTGGGTTTGTCACTATCTACTTTTCTGGAATCGTTGGGCTGCCAGTACATGTACTTCGATATTAGTTAAATGGTACTGATTTGGGATTCACAATCTGAGTGATTCTACAGAGGCTGGAGTTTTTACGTACATAGCTTATCTAGATCAGATTTTTGTCACATCTCTAATTTTTATCTTTCATAGGAATGTCACAAATGCTTTGATATTCATTCCTTTCAAAGGAATTTTTTCATCTTGAACTGTATAGAGCATAAAACAAAAGTGTTTATTCTTAAAGATGATCTTGCCTTCCAGTAGTAGATAATCTGAGAGAGCATTTTTATATTGTCATTGCCTTTGGATCAGGTATCGCATAAGAAAATTTTAAAATAACAAGACGACATGCTATATAGGTAGTGATGTTTATCATTAAGGTTGCCTGATGCTTTCTATTGTAAGACCCTATTTTAATTGCTGTAACTTTAACATGATAGGCTAAAATTTCCCATGCTCAGTATCTGCCTCAGTATGAATTTTTTTTTAAAATCAGCAAAATAGTTCAGCTACTGAAAATGTGATTAAAGACCATGGCATTTTAAGATTTAAAAATCTTACAACAGATCATTTTCAAATCCTACGCTGTGCGATTCAATCTGGATTTCCTATTTCCCAGGATGGGAGGAGGGAATTGTCACTTTCAAATTATAATCATAATATTGGTTGAAAAGCTCCCACAGAATTTTCTAATTTATTCCCATTTTACAGTGGGGTAGCTGAGCCACTGAGGCTATGTCTAGACTGCAAGCCTCTTTCGAAAGAGGCTCTTTCGAAAGATACTTTCGAAAGAGCCTCTTTCGAAAGAGAGCGTCTAGACTGCACGTGGAATTTCGAAAAAGCAAGCTGCTTTTTCGAAAGAAAGCACCCAGTGAGTCTGGATGCTCTCTTTCTAAAAAGCCTGTTTGCTTTCAAGAACGCCTTCTTTCGAAAGAGCACTTTCGAAAGAAGGCGTTCTTCCTCGTGGAATTAGGTTTACCACCGTCGAAAGAAAAGCCGCATTCTTTCGATTTAATTTCGAAAGAACGCAGGTGAAGTTTTTTCGAAAAAAGGCTAGTTTTTTCGAAAAAAACCCTGAGTCTGGACACAGCCAAAGAGCTTAAGGTACTGCCTAATCTGAAATGACTATGGCCTTATTAAGTTCTATGAGAAAAAAAGTTTTATTTAGAGAACAGTTCCCATTGACATTCAACTACAGCTGTGAGATTTCAGCATTTCCACAAACCAGACCTCCAGAAAATGAGGAAAACAAAACTTGTCAAAAGTCTGGGTTAAGTGACTTCCCCAGTATCACATAGTGGCAGAAATAGAATCTAGGTTTTCAGAGAGGCATTAATTTTGTTAACAATAAGGCTATCCTTTCTCTTTCTCTCATTCACTAATACAATTGGGTGACTTTTTTGATTGATTAATTTTTTCCCAAAAATGCAGTTTCAGGGAGATCAAAAAACTACTCACAAATTCAGGTCATATTTGGCAAATAGTAATGTACAAGTACAACATGAGGGAATCTTTAAAATAACTTACTTATTTTGAAACATTGTAAAACAAAGCGTGTGTTTTATTTTAAGAGATTCCTAACAAGTGTGAAAATAACCTAAAACTTACCAAAACAAAAGGAAAAACAATAGTTTTTGTTTGGAGTCAAACAGAGTTTCATTTGACAACAGTTAAATTTTATCTTATTTTAGTAAGGAAAAACAAAATTCAGTTTTGGTTAGAAGCTAAATTTATTTTTGGTTTGACCACTAAACCAAAATGTCACTTATTCATTTCACTCTTTTCTTTGCCATCTTTCAAATACTACAACAAATGAAACGAGTGTCCTATCTCTGTATCATACGACCCTGATTTATTTCCTAAAAAGTAAAAAGCATCCTATACATCGCAGTGAAGTACAGTAAATTTCCGATAATCCAGCCCCTCTAGGACCCAGGGGGTGCCAGATTATCAGATATGCCAGACTATCGGAAGCAGGGGGGGGCTATGAGGGGTCTGTGGTGGGGTGGGGGGATGCCACCCCAGACCCCTCATAGCCCCCCCTTCCGATAGTCCGACTCTGCCCCAGGCGTCCCTGATTCAGCCGCTGCTGGTCAGTTTTAGCAGCGGCTGAATCGGGGAAGCCTGCAGCAGAGCAGCTGGAGTGCTGCCGGGTTGGTCCAGTAGCGTCGACCCTTGGCGCTGCGAGACCAACCCGGCAGCACCTCAGCTGCTCTTGGGGATGCCTGGGACAGAGCAGCTGGGGTGCTGCGGGGTTGGTCCAGTAGCGCCGTACCTCGGAGCTGCGGGGACCAAGCCGGCAGCACCCCAGCTGCTCTGTTCCAGGTGTACCCAAGTCAGCTGCTGCTGAAACTGACCAGCGGCTGATTCTAGGAAGCCGGGGAAGAGCAGCTCTGCCCCTGGCTTTCCCCATTCAGCTGCTGGTCAGTTTTAGCAGCGGATGAATCTGGGAAGCTGGGGGCAGAGCAGCTCCAATGGTCTGGCTGCCCGGAGCACTTCTGGGTTCCTGATGGTGCCGGACCATCAGGAGTACCGGACCATCGGAGTTTTACTGTAATACATTTTTATATGTAGTATAATGATGATGCTTAGTATCACAAAAATAGGAGTTAAGTGAGCTTCATATGTTCAGTTATGCTAGTCCAATTCCATCATCCCCTTTGAAAATGAAAAGGCTTTTACTTAATTTATATTTAAAGCTCTCACAAGTTTTGGTCTGGAGCTCATCACAAAGTATTTTAAACATTGGTAAAATCATGTTTACCGTTCATTAAATTGATCACTTTTTTTTTGCTTTCAAAACATGCAGTTTCCAGTCAGATCCCAAACATAATGAGTTATAGCTGATACATTTTTAAAATGAACAAGAAAATAGCATTGATACTGCAAGTTCACCGTGAGGTATTCTGACTGATTACCTCTTCAACAGTATTGCTAACTAACTCTATCAAGTGCTATTAATCTTTTAGTTTCATGAACACTCCTCTAGAGAATCATATAGTTTAATGGCTTGGGGAACAGAACTGGGAGCTAAATGCATGAGTTTTAATCTTGCCTGTGAGATGGATTCATTCTGGGGCTGCTTTGTGCTTGTCACTTAGAGCCAAATTAAAAAAACCCAGAACATTGACAACTTTATCTTATCATAATGCATAACATTTAAGGAACTCACAAGAAAAATCTGTGTGTGTGTGTGTGTGTGTGTGTGTGTGTGTGTAAAATGTTATTTAAAATAAATACTGTATTAAAAACATCTTAAAATAAAAGCAAAATTTGAGGAATATGGAAATGCAGAGTGAAGGGAATGGATCCTTTACTTTACTCTCACTCTCCAATGTGTGCATTACCTAAATATAGTTAATATATATGCTAAGTATCACAGCACGAAAACTAGTTGATAATTTAAATTGTTTCTATCTTGATTATTGGTTAGAGAAGCACTGTTATGTCAGATGAGTGAAACGTTATTGTCTGAGCTGTCCTCGTATATAAGGTTTATGTCCAAAGCTGTATAATTGAATAGTCTAGTACATGTAGGATGAGAGAGCGAAGGTATTTTTTGTAAGTTTGTTGACTAGGATACTGTTATGCAGACCATGATGATAATCTATTAGATTTTTTTTAGCAGTTTGTCAAAGCAAAAGTGTATGAAAAGTAATGTAGTTAGTCAAACACTTGTTTTGGATAGATATTCCAAAACAAGGGCTTGAATTTAAAAAAACTTAGGTGTGCATTGTTTCTCTTCCTTAGGCAAACATTTGCCACAACTGTGCATACAAATGGCTATTTTAGCATTTAGCTGATCTTTGTCTGTTGAAACACCTGAGTTGCATATTCAGCTACAGTAATTTTGTATATAAAGGAAGTGAGGAAGTTTCAATGCATTTGCATATTTAACGCTATTGAAGGTGTAAATTAATAAATGTAGATCATTTTCAGAAAGTTGTATTTATTATTTTGTTGATTTAAATTTTGTTGATTTAAGGGCAACTAAAATGATTAGGGGTTTGGAATGGGTCCTATATGAAGAGAGGTTAAAATGACTGGAACTTTTCAGCTTAGAAAAGAGGAGACTCAGGGGGGATATGATAGAGGTCTATAAAATCATGAGTGGTGTGGAGAGGGCTGATAAAGGAAAGTTATTTATTAGTTCCCATAATAGAAGAACTAGAGGACACCATATGAATTAATGGGTAGCAGGTTTAAAACTAATAAAAGAAAGTTCTTCTTCACACAGCGTCTAGTCAACCTGTGGAACTCCTTGCTAGAGGAGATTGTGAAGGCTGGGACTATAACAGAGTTTAAAGAGAAGCTAGATAATTTCATGGCGGTTAGGTCCATAAAAGGCTATTAGCCAGGGGACAGAAATGGTGTCCCTGGCCTCTGTTTGTCAGAGGCTAGAGAAGGATGGCAGGAGACAAATCGCTTGATCATCGTCTTCGGTCCACCCTCTCTGGGACACCTGTGCTGGCCACTGTTGGCAGACAGGCTACTGGGCTAGATGGACCTTTGGTCTGACCCAGTACGGCTGTTCTTATGTTCAAAATAAAGAAAAGGAGGCATATGTATATTTGAAATGACCCTTGTACTTTAGCCATATCAAAATAACTGATAGCATTTTATCAAAGCTATGGAACAAATTTACAGCACAATACTATACTATAAATCAGATATATTATAAATTCAGAAAGATTAAGGAAAGTTGTTTTTGAACAATCTTTTAAAGTGTCATGTGTAGTTTTGGACAAAAATAAAGATGTTTTCATGGCTCACTTGAATTTTAGTTTCAGCTCACATTAGTTATTCTAGTTATTTTCCAGCCAGATCTCTCAACTGAGAGTTTTGAGGAAAATTGTTAACTCTCTGAACATTGATATCAGCTGCCATAAATAAAGATACCATTATCTTGGTTCTGCCTTTCAATTTCAGCAACAACTCCTAACTTTTTGAAGCTTATTTTTAAAGATAAAGGTTGACAAAGGAGCTGTGGGAATTTCAGTATTTGTTGCATATGTATCTTCTGTTTCATTTCATGTAATTTTGCAATCCGTATATTTCCCTAAAATTTTAATAATTAAGTAATTAATGAGAACAGGGGTTCTACAACAATATTTATAGTGTGAGAGTGGGTGAGTGAAACAATAGAAACCACGTATCTGGTGTGTGTTGTTATGACAGGGAGTGTGGCAGCATCTCCAGCACTCTGTTACAGTATCAATGATGTATATTTTGGTGTGCTCTGAGTGTAAAAACATTTTTCCCTCAACAAAGGAGCAAGAGGCAATTTTTCACCATAATGGGTTAATTTTCACTCCAAAAAACTTTTGATTTTCAGAAGTCTTGCATTCCGTTACAGGTGTTTTACACCAATCACAGAGCATACTGTACAGCATTTTACACAGTGTATACCCATGTCTGTCAGAACACAGTCCCAGTCCCCCCCCTGGATCACCAAGCTGTTGTGAGTGAACCCAAACACTAGATCCCATATATGCTTCTAAGCTCCCTGACTCTTCATGGAACCTGGTCTCTATTACACAGCTCACTCCTAAACTCAGACTCCTTGTCTGAATAATTGCTTGGGATCTAGGACTACAGCAGGGCTACTCCCCTTTGGAAGCTCAAGGGGCCACAATGACACTCACAGCACATGCAGAGGGCTGCAACTTCAGTGTGGCTCCATATAGATGCAAATATATACAAATATATGCAAATAGTTTCTTTCACACTGACGAGCAGGCATACAAAGCACTTCCCACAAAGCCTAAGCACTCTCAGAACCTCCTCCCTGGGGGTTAGAAACACCTACACCCTGTACCCTTCTGTTCTAGCCAGCCCGTCCACTTGCGTCTTTCAGTGCTCACCCTGCCTGGGAGATGCCTCACCATTGTGAAGCGTGTTCCCAGTGGAGGCCATGTTCAAAAGTTCATGTTGAGCCCCACATAAACCCAAACTGCACCATGGGCCTCAAACAGGCCAAGTGTTGAGTAGCCCTGGACTACAGTGTCCACCTGCTACCCCCAGTCCTATCAACCCCATCTATTTGTTTAGGTACTGTCCCTCAGATGTCTGCCTAGGTGGTCACATTGCGGTTAGTTTAACCCATGAAGGAACAAGAAAAGGAGCCAGAGTCTCATTAAAGACATTTCTTCACCACGGGTATTATTATTGTATTGTACAGTATTATTATAATCACTAGTGAATTTACAGATCACTGTAAAACAACAAAAAGTTCTGAGACTTTGCTTCTAGGGTAAATGATTAGAAAATGTTCCTTAAATTAACTAGATTGAATGTAACGAAAATGAAGGTTTAAGGGTGACTTGTCTATGAGTGCCTACGTGAACAAATATTTAGTAATGGGCTCTTCATTCTACCAGGGGAAGGTATAACCAAACCAGAAGCTAGAATCCAAGTCTCTGCAAAGTTAGGGACTGTTTGGGTCTGGTTTTCTGGTAAGACCTACCTCCAGTATTTATTAAAAACTGAAACTGAGTGGATAACAATTGAAAGAATTCTTATTTTCAGCTCTTACTTTTGGATTCCCCCTCCTCCTAAAAAATTATTCTGCACTGGAGCAAAATGGGGGAAAAGGAAGCTTTCTGCTGCTTTTGCATTCCCATGGACCAGAGGCTACCCAGGAGCAAGTTCAGTCCCAGACACCATTGAGAGTAGCTTCTATGCTAATATATATTGGTTAGCTGCCCCTGGCCATTCTGGAAATGGGGTCACCAGAGGACTGCTCAGATAATATATATGTTCTGCTGCATGAGGTGTGGGAGTTTGAAAAAGGATTGTGATGACCTATGTTGAGTCTTCATCACCTGGCCACTTCTGCTTTCTTTGGATTTAATAGTACTTTTGCTCTTTGAGCTGCTATAATGGCTCAGACAGGTCTATAAGGTGGCCAGTAATCAGGCCCAAAGCATTTCTAGAACTTTAGAGCTACTCGAGGATTTAAAATACAAGCATGATGCTCAAATTTTAAAAAGGCGGGGGCGGGGGGGAATCCTGGAAATCTAATGACTATATCTTCAATTCCTCATAATATATATTACTAAGAAAAATATATATTTAGATGGAGCTGTGAATAACAGTAGTAATTTGTAAAAAGCCATGCAAGAAATTAAACATCTCCCTCTTTGATGCTGAATTACAATTAGTGGAGGAAGGCAATGCACTAAATGCAATATCTAAACTTTAGCAAAGCAGCTGATGATCTTATTTGAAAAATATCAAGTTTGACTTGGATATGAGGAATTGTCACATGGAATTGAAAAGTGACTAGAAAACCTTAAGCAAAGCAACACAGGGTAATGATAAAGGACTGCTATCGTGTAACTTGCACAAACCCGCCCAAAACTCTAAGGAACTAGGAGCAATGAATTACAAGATGGGTCTCAAAAATAGCAGTAGAAACCAGCAGTGAGGTGTCCAAGAAATAATGCAAGCTCTGTTGCTTAATGGCCTGTTTTCTTCTAGCACAGTTCCACTGAATTCTGTGAGCTAATGCCACCCAAGAATTTGTCCCAGTGTCTTTTAATAATGATCTTGAAGGGGGGTTGTCACAAGTGGCTATGCCAGGCATATTATGTGCAGCAAGTCACAGTATGACAGGTACAGTGGGTCTCCTGATTCTCACTGGGACTCTGCCTTACAAAGTCTTTCCCGGAGCTTCCAAGTGCTGCTTTACCCTCCTAATCAGCTAGATGGGAGCACCTGCCTTGGCACAAGGGTGCTCGATCTTCATTTACTGGGGCCACTCATTCTGGGATGTAGTAAAGATCATATTAATTTCAGGAATGAAGTGAAATGAGGTGGTTGTGGCTGTCACTGAGGAAAGAGAAATACTACAAAAGCATCAAGAAAAGAGAGGAAAAAAATGTCTGAGGAAATCACAAAATAAGCCAGCCTGGAAAATGAAAGCAAAACATCTGGGGAAAATATTTTGAATGTGGCCTATCAATGATAGTGGAGAGCAGCTTAGATTTAATTACCCTGCGTCGTGAACCAACCAAAAAGTCAATGAATTCTAGATTGGATACACATTTTATTCAGGTTCCTATACTTCTATCAAAACTGGTATGTCTGAATGTAAGCTTTTAGGGTATGTCTACACTACAGAGTTAGTTAATTCAAAATAAGACATTATTTTGAATTAACTTTAATAGCTGTCTACACATACAAACCACTATTTCAAAATAAATTCGAAATAGCGGAGCCCTTATTTCGAATTAGGTAAACCTCATTCTACGAGGAATAACACCTAATTTGAAATAGCTAATTTGAAATAAGTGCTGGTTAGACACTTATTTTGAATTAGGGGGCCTCCAGCCCTTCCCATTTCCCCCTGGTGGCCACTCTGGGCCAAACCAGGAAAACTTGTCTGCTCCCCCACCAGCGTCAGAGCCCTTAAAGGGGCAGACTCTGGCCACAGTGCCTGTGCCAATTGCCAGCCTGCCAGCCCAGAGCCAGCAGACCGTGCACCTGGCACACCATGAGCCAGCCACCCGCTGCCACTCAGCCCTCCACCGCTCCCCAGGATCAGGCTGGCAGCTCCCAGGAGCCTACCAGGGGCCGCAAAAGGAGGGCGCCTTCCTGGTCAAGTGCGGAGATCGTAGGCCTCATTGAGATTTGGGGAGAGGCCTCCAATGCCCACGATCTCCACACTAGGTGCAGGAATGCGGCCGTCTACAGTCACATGGCTGCCAGCCTGGCCACCAGAGGCCACATGCACAGCCAGGAGCAGGTGTGGGCAAAAGTTAAAGGACTGTGGCAGGCCTATGACAGAGCCTCCCAACCAGGGACTGACCCAGAGGTCTTCCCCTACTATGAGGCCCTGAACTGCATCCTGGGAGGTCAGATGGTCCGTGCCCCCCGTCATCATTGACCCCGGGGCAGAGGGCCCTGCCCCTGACACAGGGGAGGAGGAGGAGGAGGAGGAGGACAGCAGCCAGGAGCCTACAGGGAGCCTGCCCTGCACCAAGGAACCCTGAGCCGAACCAGAGAGCCCGTCAGCAGCCTCATCCGAGGCCGGGGAGGCCTCCACATGTGAGTGACATCACAGACCCCTTATGCGGGGCGGGGGGGGGGGGAGCGGGAGCCCAGGAACCTTACCCCGGGGAGAGACACTGCACACTGCCCTCCCTCAGATGCCCCCTCTACATAGAGGCAGGGCACATCTCCCCCCACCACCACACTATAGGCAGCAAAAGGGGCTGGGGAGCAGTTCTGGGCCAGCTCACAATCCCAGGGATAGCAGGACATGATGGTGTGGACACCTGCCATCCTCACTTTGCAGAGGGGGGCTGGATTTCACCCACTGTGTCCTCAAGGAGAATTGACCACTTCTCTTGTTTCGCCACAGCACCTGCAAGTGCAGGACGTACCACCCCGCCTGCACCCTCCACCCGAACCTGGGCCAGCAGGCGCACCCACAACCCGGAGGAGTTCCAGAGGCAGCAGCTGTGGTTGCAGGGACAGCAGGTCCACAGCCAGGAGCAGTGGGTGTAAGAGGACCTGCAGCTGTGGCGGGACAGCTTGAGGGCGTTCCGGGAGCAGGGCTGTGCCCTCTGCTAGCACCTGCAGGCCCTGTCGGACCGAATGCTGCCTCTTACTGCTCCAGCCACTGTGGCCACCCCACCTATTGCTCCTCCTCCCACCCCTGTTCCCCCTCTTGCTTCTTCTGCACTCCCCGTCCCTCCTGCCTCACCCTCCAGACCCACTGCCCCCCAACACCCTCGCACCCGCAGTGCTGCGAGACGGGAGAGCCAGCAAGACCCCCAACCCTGAGCTTCCCCTCCGTCTTCTTCCCCTTGACTCTCCCTTCCAGCTCCCTCCTCCCAGGTTTCCCTCTTTCCCTCTCCCGCCCTCATTCCTCCCTTCCCCCCACCCCAGTTATGTGAAATAAAGACTTTTTTGTGGCCACATGGGTGTTTTTAATTGTAGATCAGGGAGAGGAAAGGGGAAGGAAGTGGGGGAGGAATGTAAGGCCCCAAACCCCAGTGGGCCATGCCAGGGGGACTTCAGTCCTTGTCTGCCTGGAAGCTCTTCCACAGGGCTTCCCAGTTGTGGACAGCCCCCTGAAGTGCCTCCCAGCTGGCAGCCATGCAGGGCTGTACGTACCGGCCAGCCAGGTGGTCAGCCTCTGCCATCCAGGCTGGCAGGAAAGCCTCCCCCTTCCTCTCGCACAAATTGTGGAGCGCACAGCACACAGCCACCACATACAGAATATTGTGGTGGGAGAGGTCGAGGCAGGTGAGGAGGCATCTAAACCATGCTTTCAGTCATCCAAAGGCCCCCTCGACCACGATGCGGGCCCTGCTGAGCCTGGCACTTAAGGCCTGCCGGGAGAGGCTGATGTGTCCCGTGTAGGGCTTCATGAGCCAGGGCTGTAGGGAGTAGGCTGCATCCCCCACCAGGCATGCTGGCATGTCCACGTCCCCAACCCTGATGTGGCGGTCAGGGAAGAAAGTCCCTGTAGTCAATGTAGAGGGAGACCTGGTGGTCTGGGATGTGCGTCCCGTTGATTGTCTCCCCTTCCCCCCCCCCCGCAGTTGGGGAAGCTGAGGGTGCCAAACCCCTAGATGACCGCATCCAGGTCGGTGAGGCAGATGACACTGCAGAGCAGCACCCAGTTGATGGCCTTGACCACTTGCAGAGAGAGACAAAAAACCAAGGGTTGCTGGGGTGCCTGGGTGGCTGGGAGTGTTCTTCCCCCGCCCATGCCCCACTCCCAGGAGCAACCCCCACTGCAATCCTGGCCACCACGGGCAATCTGTAGCGCTGCCGGGATGGACCTACCCCTCACTGGGTGGGCATTTATACCACCTTCCCCCCCATTTTCCCTGGGGCAGCCCACATCCTCCTTGAACCCCCCTCTCCTGGCCCAGTGGCCGGTGAGTGCCATACCTGCATGAGCACTGCTCTGACAGTGGATCTCCCCATGCCGAACTGGTTCCCAACGGATCGGTAGCTATTCGGCATGGAGAGCTTTCAGAGGGCGATGGCCACCCCCTTGTGGAGGGGAATGGTGGGTCTCATGCGTGTCTCCCATTGCTGTAGAGCAGGGGCGAGCCACTCGCAGAGCTCCAGAAAGGTGTCTTCCTTCACCATGAAGTTCTGGGTCCCCAGCGCTCCAGGACGATGCATTCCTACCAGTTGCTGCTGGTGTCTAGCCGCCAGATGTGGCGGGGCACGCTGGTGTCCGGGCACCGCTCCTCCAGGGCCCCCAGCAGGGGCAGAGGGAGGGTCAGTGGGTTGAACTGCAGCAGAAGGTGCCAGGCAGACTCCAGCAATTGCTGCCAGGCTTCGAGCAAGATGTTTAACATGAGCACCAGAGTGCCCAGGAGTGGCTCTGGCTCCATGGTGCTGAGTGCTACGGTGTCCCAAACGAGAGCGACTGAAGCATGCGGAAAGAAAAACACTTTGCTGTCCTTTGGCAAGGTAGACAAGCAAGCAGGAAAGCTGAGAGCCGGCTGTCCAGGGGGGTCCCTTTAAGCATGAGCCTCAGATAGCCTCAGACAACAGCCACACAAAGCAACTACTGACCTGATGCCCTGCTGGAACCGGTTTCAGCTGCCCTTAAATGCGATCCAGCATCCAATCAGTGTGGACGTGCTATTTCGAAAAAGCAAAACGCTATTTCGAATTAGTTTCTGGGTCTAGATGCGTTATTTCGAATTAACTAATTCAAAATAAGTTAATTCGAAATAGCGCTGTAGTGTAGACATACCTTTAGAGACATCATCTCACAGGGAAGAAATGTGATAGTTCATTTCTATATGGCTTTAGTGATATGGTACGTACAATTCTACGTTCAGTTCTGGAAACAATTTCTCCAAGACCTAACTTGCACCACTCCCAATATGACAATGTGCCTTAAGACTGAGGTTTTGAAAAGTGTTCACCAGTAGCCTAACTGCTCCCATTGAACTTACTGGAAGCAAGAGGGTTTTGAAAATCTCATCCTGAAGACAGTCTGGTCCATCGTGTAGGAAAAACAAAGAAACAAATTAGGAGAAAGATGGACACATGACCTAATCTGTAATTTCTGACATTTTAATGATACAGGAGTATTGCAGTCAGTGCAGCTAAGACTTAGGTTACTGAATTTATACAATGTAATGAAAGTTGATAACTAGATTTAACACATAATAGTTAATTTTTTTCAGTTAGTTTCTACTGTTTAATTACCCATCTCAACCCTAAAAGGAAACTTAAGTATGCTAATTTACTTCAAAATCATTTAAAAAACCTTTCATAAATTGAGTTTGTTTTAACAACAAAGTAGCTACAGATAAGGTAAGTGAGGTAATATCTTTTATTGGGCCATTCTGGAAAGAGATAAGCTTTCATGTCAACTATCTGTTCAATCTTGTATTTAGGTGTGACTCTAATTCCTTTTCCAGACTCGAGAAAGTGCTCTGTTTCTCTAAAAATCTTTGCTCAGCATCTGAAATTGTCCAGTAAAAGATATTATCTCACCCACCTTGTGTTGCTAATATACTGGGACTGACATGGCCATGACAACACTCTATAGTTACAATTAATGAAAGTTTATTCAGCAGAAATGTTTCAAAACACATAATACTATTAGTATTCAATATCAAAATGATAATACCAGAAGTCTGATAGGAAACAAATATTCCAATCTATGGAATTAATTATTCACCAACCATTTTGCACTTACAATTTTAATATTGTACTTTACCAATCTCTGCCCATCAGTCTACTTGCAATTTTCAGCTGAACCCTGTAAGCCTGTTTTTCTTCTATCATTTCCACTATTGCATTCATGTCTTCCCATCCTTCCCTTACAAACCCACAACATTAGACAAGGTTCCCATCTACCATTTATGTTAATAGATTTGCAGAATACATTGCAATCTCAGCATCACAAGCTTGCTGCATGTTCTCTCTCAATTTTTTTTCACTGTTCATTAAAGGGTCTCCATTCAGCAAATGTTGATAATATATAACAAAAAGATGATCTTATGCTTAGGGTTGCCAGATGGTTTCAACAAAAATATCGGACATAACATCACAATCTACATTACCTCTTATTTAGAAGATACCGGACACTTATATTTTCTCATTTATATTTTCTCTATTTGTTTCCCAAACAGAAAGCTCAAATACTGGACTGTCCGGTTCAAAACTAGACACCTGGCAACACTACTTATGCTGGGGACATAATCCTTACTGACAGAGTCTGCTCCAGCCCCAGCTGCTCCCTGAACCAGACAAGAGCAACCCCTGTCAGGGGCCCCCTGCAGCCCCTGCCTGGGATAGGTAAGGCACTGCTCCAGCCACCCACCAGTTTGCTAGTGGGTTGAGACTAGTACCAAATGCTCTCCTGCTTCAAGGCTTAAGTTCATGTCATAGGTAAACTTCCCTTGCCCAATTCTAAATTAGATTGTAAACTTTTGGGATCGTGTTTCCTCCTTATTTGTAGAGCATCCAGCATATTTTGGGTATTAAGTAGTGTGTTTATATTAACAAATAGTATTAAAAGGCTAAATTAGGGTGAAGCACTAATACAAATCTGATTAATTACTGACCACAAATAGTGTTGTTAGTTAAAACAGAATTGCCAGCTACTGAAACATTAAGGAAGCTCCACACATACTTTTCCCAATTCTTAAAGATCAGATCAGGTTTCACATAAATGCCTTATGAAAGACCGTAGTGAAATCTGAAGATCTGCCCTAAAGAGAGAGTCTCTGAAATTACCAGTTAGGTATTATGCTTCCCCATTGTTGAAGATGGAAGATTTATTACCATGTAAGTCATTGCATCATGGGACATCCTATGTGCAAAGTATTTCTGGTGTTAAAGGGACAGAAGTAGAGCTGAGAGCTGCTGGAGTCCACAGCTGTAAAAGGCCAGGATGGTCTTAATGATCTCAAAAGAAATCTGCAACAAGGATTTGGGGAGGAATAAATAGCTGTTAGCTAAAGAAATAGAAGTATGGGCAGGGGGCTTTTTGCCACTCCCTACATATCAAGGAGAAGGGGAACAAAGAATAGCCAGAGTCTCTTAACAGGCAGTCAGATCAGCCAGAATTTAAAGTGGGAAATGAATCTTCTAGCCAGCTAGTTCAACCCATCTAGAAAAGGTGAAGGTATTAGTCAGCTGCTTCCTGAAGAGGGAACTGAAGGGAGAGCAAGGTGCTTGATATCTTTATGAAATCACCAGAGCCTGCTGACGACATGGGATTTTTTTTTAAGGCCTGGAATAGGAAAGTGGCATGGCTAGTGTCATGGGTTCAAACAGGTCCAGCAAGTATCCAAACCTTTTGATTTTTCTTACTCTGCAGCTATAAGCACCATTTTATAAACTTTTATATTGTGAGTTAGAATTGGGATTTACATTAAGTTTTAAAAAAAACCTGGATGTTTGGATGTTTTTTGTTTTATCCTAATGTACTTAATCTCCCTACTGTCTGATATCCTGGGAATGGAATATAGGGAAATATCTAAATGTATGAAAGGCAGAGAGAGGGGAAACCCTGATAATCAGCTATCACATAATCCCAATAATTTTATTTGCTGGTTTTTAATCACAGAATACTGTGTGACTCATGTTCTAGTTTTTAATTTTAGGAAAGCAAAGCAATAATAAAATACATTAAAAGTAGCCTTTTTATTTATATAAAGCAGGTAGAATAAGAGACTTACCAAAATTAGAGAGACAACAAAGTGGATTGAGCTCAGAAACAAAAATTAAAGAAACTGAAGGACTGTATTAGAATTATTCCCCTGAAATACTTCACTGGCAGACTATGCCTTCTTACTGATGCCCTACACCCATTACAGGACTGGGGCATCTGGAAATAAACAACCAGTATGGCAGTTTTGAGTAAAATTATTATGATGTAATTTTAAAGTAGAGAGACTAATCAGACAATTGTCCTTAGGAAAGTACTGTGATGTAATATTAGATGGGCAATATAATTTTATTCTTCCTATAAATATTTAAGCAATTGGGGAATTTGTGTAAATTATCTGAAGAGACAACCAGACTGAAAAATGTGAGTGAGCTCTTTTTCTAAAAATCTGCAGACTGTACATATAATTCATCTTCACAACAATCACACTAGAGTCATGAATCGGGATTGAAAATATAGTTAACTGATTATAAACAACAATATCATAGGGAGATATAAACCATATCTATGATTAGAATGCATAGTAACTTGCAGATAAATCTCCTGTACACAGCAAGGTCTTCTTAAGACACAATATTTCATTTGTGATAGGTGGCTGGGGGTGGGGTGAGAGCTTTTTATTACACCTTCTCATTTATGCTTGTCAGAACTCATTGTATTATTCCAGTTTGTCCATTAAAATGGCTTATTTGCCCCTGGCCATCTTACTGCCCTGATCCAAGTCCAGTCCATCCAACAAATGGAACACTTCTGTAGTATAAAGTGTCCCTTAACATTTTACAACTATGTTCTGACATTTTAAATAGAGGGCAAGGAGTGGAAGAATTTAGGATTTATTAGGTAGAGTGAATTGCTGCCCCTTGTTCTGTTCATGGTAGGATAGAAATAAAACTAAAATTGTGATAGAAATGGCACCCCTTAAGCAGCTATTAGTTTCAGAGGTCCCTAGTTCATCACCCAATTCCTGCATTTCATGAAGTTCTTAGTTGCAGAAAAAGCTGCCATTCTGCATTGCCAATCGAAGTATACAAGATTAATATATGTGAAAGTAAATATTAATCTACCCTACCATTAAATTTGAATAGCTATTTTTAAACACCCTCCACCACATTTGGGTCTGTTCGGCTACGTCTAGACTGGCCCTTTCTTCGGAAGAGGCATGCTAATTTCCTACTTCAGGTAGGAATTCCTACTTATTCCTACTCCAGGTAGGAATAAGAGATCCTCCGGAAAAGGGCTTTATTCCGGAGGATCGCGCCAGTCTGGACGCTCTTTTCCGGCTTTTCCCCAAGCCGGAAAAAAAGCAGTGGCCATGTTTATTTAAATCCCCCGCGGATTTCCCTATTCCAAAGTTAGAAATTAGCATGCCTCTTCCAAAGAAGGGGCCAGTGTAGACACAGCCTTCATGTCTAGACCTGAGTAAGAAAGTCAGCCCTAATTTATCTTCCTCAACAGCTTCTTCCATACAACTGATTTGAGATTCTAATCAAATGAAGAGTTTTTGTCTTGCTGTGCAGCTTTCAATAAGGGGGTTCTATATTAATGAGAGAGATTTGTCAGAAAGGTTTTATAGATGTGAAGGATATTTTTTTGAGATTTTATTCAGAAATATTTACACATATATAGAAGTGTTTAGAATTATTTAATAGATTGGGGGGGGGGGGGGGCAGAAATTAGCATTTAGAGAACATCATGCTCAAAGACTTTAAGACCAGAAGTGACCGTTGTGATCATCTAGTCTGACCTCTTGCATTTCACAGGCCAATAAACCTCACTCACCCACTCCTCTAATAGACCTATAACTTCTGGTTGAGTTACTGAAGACCTCAAATCATGATTTAAAAACGTATAGTTACAGAGATTCCACCATTCACTCTAGTTTATACCTGCAAGTTAGTCTGCTCTATGCTGCAGAGGAAGGTATATAAACCTCCTAGATCTCTGGCAACCTGATGAGTGTTCCCTATAAGCTGGGTGCTTGTGCAGCCACTCAGGAGAGATTCAAATTTCTCTCAGCTGATTAGCAGAGTGCTCACAGCTAGGTTTTTGTTTTTACTTGTGATGCACATCCCTCAATGCACATAAAAAAATTATTCTGTACATGGATGGAAAAAATCCACATATGGAGTTAAAAAATTAGAGGGAACATTGAACCCAACTCAGGAGAAATTTCCTTTCATGAACCCATACATGGCAATCAGCTGAACCCCAAGCATGTCAGCAAGATCTATCACCTCCATACTACAGAGAATTCTTTCTTGGGTAACTCAGAGCCCTCTTCATCTATTGTTCAATGTCCAGCTGTTGGAGATTTTTGCTACTAGCAGTCAAAGATGAGCCACATGCCATTGTATGCAGTCTCATCATACCATCTCCTCCATACACTGATCAAGCTCAGAGCCAGCAATATGGAGGAGATACCATTTCAAGCTCTCTTGCTTGTGTTTTCACTCCTGTTTAGGACATAGATAGAACTTCCATGAAAAGCTGACTGTCAGTTTAGCAGCATTTTCTGACTCACCAAAGGCATCTGACAGAGCTAATGCTGGAGCTAGTGGAGGACTCAGATAGGCAGACTTGAACTGGCTAATGCGACTCATGATGTTCGATATAGTTGCTGATAGCAGCTACATAGAACAGACTTCTGGAGCAGGGCCACAAGCACAGACTGGGAGGGGACACATTGCCATGAAACCTTGAAGTACACCACACCCAAAGTTCTATGTAAGCTGCACAGCAGCGCAGCCATGCAGCTGCTTAATGAGTCCCGCCTAGAGCTACTGTGCAGAGAGGGGCACTGCCAAACTGCCCATCAGCTTTTCACAGAAGCTCTATGCATATCCTAAACAGGAGTGAAAACACAAGCAAGAGATATCTTGAAATGATCTCCTCTGTATCGCTGGCTCTGATTGCTGAGAGCATGCCAACAAAAAGCATGTTTTGTCAAGATGCATTTGATGGGCCGTTCAAATGTCCTGTGTGCAACGTAGACAGCCAAGTTTTCCCACACTGCACCATGAACAAAAACCATATTTTGAGAGGGCCCTATGGGATACAGGTGGTTGGAATAAGGTTTGCATATTGCAGTGTGTACACTGGAGCCCTGCATTCAGTTACAATTTGTTCACCCATGGTTGGAAGTTAGTGGAGATGCTCAATTTTGGGTTTTGAACCAGAGCCTGATGATTTGAGTTCCACTAATAACCCTGGTCTTGCATTGCAGTAGAGACGCATCCTCCGAAAGACATTTTTTCAACTTTAGTGCAGCGTTACCAGAGTGTACAAAAGCTTCTAAAAAGCCCTTTATAGGGTCATATCAAATTGAGAAGCCTATTACTGGCATCATATTCACACATGGATATGAGAGAAAAAATTCCCTTACATACTGTGCTTACTCGTGTGAATCAATGGGACAAATTCATCACTGGATGAACATCCTTTGTTTAATGGAGTTTGTCTACGGTTATACTTTTCCTGGGTATGTATTGGTATGAAAATCTTCACAAAACCTTAATTTTTTTAAAAAAATCTTAAAGCTAAATATTTCTGAAACACTCAACATTTAGTGGAGGTTCTAGATTGTAAATCCTGTAGTAATGCCGGTGTAGTTTCAGTATCTTGAAGTATTTAATATTTTCAGCCAGATAGCCACTATTGCCAATGGAGTCTGAAACATTAAGCAAATAGAATGTCATTTTCAATTTATTTCATAGTTAATTTGTGGTATTATTGACCTATCAAGTTTTTTAAATTTTGGGCTGAGCAAAATAGTTGGGAATTTTCCTCACTTTTTAAAATTATTTGGATCTTGATTTCAGCCTAGGTATTTTGTTGTTTTTGTAGTCTTACTGCAATGTCTGTTTAAAAAACATTAGTTTCCTGATAACACATAGGATTATAATAGGCTTTTAAGAGATATTGCCTGATAAGGCATAATCAAGACCTGTGTAGACCAGTCTGGATAAATCTGTGGATAGTAAAACATTTTTATTAGCTCAGATGAGCTTTGTTTCCAGGAGATTCTGGATCTAACTTGAAACAACATGAAGCAATCTAAGGAAGAATCTATTAATCAGACATTAAGGGTCTTTTCACAGATACGAAGGTCAGTTTTTATAGGCAACCACAATTACCATCAACAAGAACTGCAGATGAATGTTGAAAAGAGAACAGAACCCCGGAGTGTGCATTTATGTGAAATATCTCTACCGCTCGTTAATATGAAGTGGACAAAGTCCTGACTAATATGCTGAACAAGCAGGCCAGCATCACCATCCAAGATGGGTGAGACTGTTTTGAAAAATATATGGCAAGGTTGGCATGCCTGAACTGAAAAATTGCCGTGGTCTTAGCTGTCTGATCTCCACAGTAGTTTTTTCTACTCCCTGAATGGGAACAAGTCTGACTGCTTCAGCAAAATTGTGATTGACCTTATCTAGGAACTTACTGGAGTGCTAAGGGGGAGAAACTAGTTTCCTTGAATGTGTCTGTGGAAATTTGGAGATTTCAGACCACAGAAGAATTAATATTTTGATAGTTTGGCTCAACTAGAAATGCACAACTTCTTAATCTTAGCACATGGCTGGCACTATGACACACAATACATTAGACTCCTGTGTGGGAATTCAGTATTTGGATGTGTCTTTGGGATTTGTGCATCCCAAGTTTTACCAAAGTGATGAACTCAAGTCTCAAGCTGGAAGCTGAAACAACCTTTCTAACCATGCCCCCTTATTGGACATACAGGAAATATACAGTAATGAGATGACATTAAGGGAATTTCCTGTGAAGAAAAAACCACCAATCATAGTGATAGGTAAACACGTGGGCTGTGTCTACACTGGCACCCTTTTCCATAAAAGGGATGCTAATGAGACACTTCAGAATTGCAAATTCCGCGGGGGATTTAAATATTCCGCGGCATTTGCATGAACATGGCTGCCACTTTTTTCCGTCTTGGGATTTTGCCGGAGAAAAGCGCCAGTCTAGACGGGATCTTGCGGAAAATAAGCCCTTTTCTGGAAGATGCCTTATTCCTACTTTCAACCCCGAGCCGGAAAAAAGCGGCAGCAATTCCGAAGTGTCTCATTAGCATCCCTTTTACGGAAAAGGGTGCCAGAGTAGACACAGCCCAGGAGAACTGTGTGAAGAGTTGTGATCCCATAATAAATGTTAAAAAGTTTGGGGGCAAGAGGTGGAAAAAGGAAGGAAATAGTCAAGAACAATTCTGAAGCTGTGTATGTTTGTAAATGACTTTTAAGGTTTATGTGTTAATAATTCCTGTAATGAAATTACTTAAAATATTCAGTCTGGCAAAAAACTAAAGACCAGTTTTGTTATTGAGAAACCTTCAATATTTCCATTAAAACCTGGAAAAATTAATGGGTAGTAGAAGAAGCCTTGCTTTGATAGACACTGAAATAAGGAACAGCTCCCTCAGTCTGACCCTCCACAGTACTTTTCAGATAGATGTTCTAGCAATTGTACCTCTCTGTTCTGAATCACCTTTCTGCTCCAATTCCATTCTAAAGCATCCTGGCGATTTCCAAATTATATCTGGAAGTAAATAAAGGCGGGAACAAGGCTAATAAAGCACAGAAAATAAAATGTTGAAATAATTATTTCACTGAGACTTAAGAACTTCTGAGAAGAAGTGGTGATCTTAGGGTATATTTACAGACACTTACAGCTGGTCCATGCCAGCTGTCTCAGGCTTTGGGGCTTGGGTTAAGAGGCTGTTAACCACAATGTAGATGTTTGGACTCAAGACAGCCCAAGTCCCATGAGTCCAAGTCATCAAGCAGGGGCCAACCATGGCTTTTTAATTGCCGTGTAGACAAACCCAGAAGGCTATTTCTACATGGTGGAGCAATGAGCATTCTGGGGGTATGATTTCTAACATACACTAATGTGTTGCATATTAATTGGTCTATATAGACCCTACTGGTGTGCACTAGAAGTTCCCTAGTGCACTTTAATGTAATTCTGTTTCAAATAGCACTATATTAAAGCACATTAGGGGACTCTTAATGCATGTCAGCAAAGTCCATATGGATAAATTAATGCACAACACATTAGTGTGCGTTGGATATCACGCCTCCATAGTGTGCAGCACTAGTCTGAGTAGACAGGCCCTAATGCTGAAGTGTAAATCAGTTTGATAGTCACTGATGGACAGGTTGCTATTACAAAATCAGTTTTGCATTGGTATGATGTTAGATTTCATTACTAGGAGAAGAGTGGTAACTTGATGTTAGCTTGACTGAAATGATAGAATAATTGAGTATTCTTGTGGAGCTGTGTTTTATGGGTAGAACAATTGCTTTTTGTGAATATTCCAGCAAGCAAGTTTACTAGGAGGAATGTTCCTGAGAGGAGTCAATTTTATAATCATTCTGGAGAATATTTGTGAAGCAAGACTCACTTAACGAATTCTGTTCAGACAAACAGTGAATAGAAAGCTGATTGATGACAACTTGCACTGATTGAATTTTGAATATGAAACACTCAGATTGGAGTGAATTATGGACCAAGAACTGTTTGCTGAAATTATTCAATACACTATTTTCAATAAATAATGAAAAAATATCTTCTCTCAGACAACTCACTAGTATAAAAAAAGACAAAAGTTGCCAAATCAGTTATTTGTGGAAGTAAATTAGTCATCACTCAAAAGTTTTGTTGAGTGATTGTGGGCTAATTTTGAAATTATTCCAAGCAGGTGTATGATGTAGGGTTTTGTTATTGTTGTTGTTTTGTTTTTTTAACACATATGTTCTCTTATGCAGGGATTGCACATAACTTTTGAGACACAACTGGGCAAAACAGGTTTTGAGGTGGAAACTCAAAATGCTTCTCAGCAGCTTTGAACCAGAATTGCTCAGTTGCATACAACTGGAAATAAAAGGTCTTATGTAAATTATTTGAGCCTGCAAACAGAGATGCATATGCTTATCTTTCAAGCATGTGTGATGAGGTATATAAACTTACCAACAGAAAAGAGGTTAAGTAGAGCTCATGAATCTTTTTGCTCCATCATATAATACTTGGAGAGCATAGCAGGCTTAGCTAGGAATTAAAAGGAGAGATATTCTTTTGAGCCCCCTTTTTGGAAAGGGTCTAATAGGACTCAGGTGGAAGGAAAACCATTGAAAAATTCATAGGAGCAGTTAGCTTCTGTGATGAGCATCTAGGGTGGTAGAGCCTGTGGGTCAGGATTCTGTAGAACAGCAGAGAACTGAACCTAAGACAGATGAACAGGATGGGTGAAAGTTTGTATTTTAGTCTTGTTTGAGCATTGTTGGGGAACTCCAGAGGGAAACACGAGCCACTGTCCTGTGCTGAGACTGAAGAGGAACACAGGAGGAGTGGAAGATGTTGTTGTTTGCCATTATTTTACTGCATATTTTTTGTTTGCGATATTCATACCCCAGAAGGGCCAAGCAGGGGAACTGAGGGTATGTCTACACTACCCTCCTAGTTTGAACTAGGAGGGTAATGTAGGCATACCGCACTTGAAAATGAAGCCCAGGATTTGAATTTCCCGGGCTTCATTTGCATAAGCGGGGCGCCGCCATTTTTAAATCCCCGCTCGTTCGAACCCCGTGCAGCGCGACTACACGGGGCACGAACTAGGTAGTTCGAACTAGGCTTCCTAGTTCGAACTACCGTTACTCCTCGTGGAATGAGGAGTAACGGTAGTTCGAACTAGGAAGCCTAGTTCAAACTACCTAGTTCGTGCCCCGTGTAGGTAGTTCGTGCCCCGTGCACGGGGTTCGAACGAGCGGGGATTTAAAAATGGCGGCGCCCCGCTTATGCAAATGAAGCCCGGGAAATTCAAATCCCGGGCTTCATTTGCAAGTGCGGTATGCCTACATTACCCTGCTAGTTCGAACTAGCGGGGTAGTGTAGACATATCCTGACAGACTTATTGGCCCCCAGGCAAGATGGGGGGCAGCTCCATGCTCCCAGAAGGAGCAGGCCTCACACACAGAAGGTGCAGAGCTGAGGCAACCTTCTCTCAGTATTGCCCAGAGAACATCAGGCTGTGTGCCTCCACCACACCCCACCCCACCCCATCCAGCCCTTAGCTGTTCAGAATGCAACATGTGGTTCTCTGGTGGTGATTTAAAGGATAGCAGCAGCAGACAGAGCCTGGGCCCTTTTGAATCACTCCTTTGCCATCCTTTTCCCTCCCACCCCCAGTCACTAGGCCTGGAGCCAAGTCGCCACCATACCAGACCACTGAAGTCCTAAGAGAGTAAAGCAATCCCTGAAAGAACAGGTCATATCTCAAGGGGAGCTCTCTGGATGATGCATTGGCAACAATATATGAATAGTTTCAATTAACTTCAGAAGGGCTGTTTGTGTGCTTGGAATTAAGCACATGCATAATTATTTGCAGGATCTTATTCAAGGGTCGAGTCTGGTTAGCCAATCCATGAGGTTGCAAAGAGCTTCCCAGTTCCCATCAGCGCTAGTGGCTAGAATTTCTACAAGGGTTGCACCATGATCCCTCTGAATGCTACAGCCTTAGGGACCTTTGTACTCACATTCTGGGTTTTTGAGGGGTGCATTCCATAATTTTCTTCCTAAGAATCATGCATATCAACAGTATGATGATATTAATTTCCAATAACAATAAATGGATGTGACTCAGTGTGGATATCAAAGATAGTGCCACCTTATACCATTGCATTTGAAATTCACTTGGATTTTCACATCATAAGAGTAAATACTTGACTGAACGCCTCTTTTTTAGACTTCTTCTAAAACCCATAATCAAACTCTAGGCTGTCATGCAGAATTCTCTCTCTGATATCAGTTCCATGTACTGCTTCTTTGATTTTCCCCTTGGTTGCCTTCCAACCACTGTCACTGGAAGAGCCATTTTAGAAATAAAACTGTCTGGTTTCCACTGGATATGTCCATCTGTATATAGCTTCACCTCCCCTCAATTTGTCTTCAGTCAGGCACTGCCATTAGGCTCTTTTTGCTTCAGGCCAATTCCACAAGCCAAATACACAGAGAAGGATTGGAACTTAACTTCATTTACAAGTTTAATTCTTATGCAAATGGTATGAACAAGGACATTGGCTGGCTTGCACACTACCTTGCACATCCTATGACTTAAACTATCAACCAAATAATGGAGGTGCTAATTGTTCTTATCAGCCTGTTGTAAGTATTTCAACCGTCTACTCGCTCTGTCTTGTTTTATTTTTTCTCTTTTCCCCCTAGATTTTTCTCTCCCCACCCTCCCACACACTATTATTTTTGGATCTGGACTTCTAATACTCCTGTCATCTGAAGAAGTGGGTTGTGCCCATGAAAGCTCATGATACCATGGCCAGATTGGGAACAAAGGGGAAAGCCTCCAGGAAGTGCCTCCCTGCAAGGCTGTTCCTCAACTGGAGGAAGGAAAATGGCAGTGCATGGAGAAATTTCTGGTGCTTCTTCCCTGCAAGTCAGATCTAGCAGGGAGCCTCGGGGCATTTCTGGGATATTTCACTGCTTTATGGGGACACAGGGACAAGAGATTTAGAATCAGGCCAGTCCTAGAAAATCTGGGACTTATGATCGGCGTAACCATAGTCCTGTTTAATTATGGTTGTCACTCCATGATGGATATCCTGGATAATAATATCTTTCTGGCACACCTTTCTATCCCTTATCCACCAAACTAGTTCTCTTCGTGCTTGATTGTATCTCTTCCTGGATCCACACATACCGCACCAGTTTTCTCTTTTCTCTGAACTTCCTCATATGGATTTGTAGCACAGATATGGTATCCAATGTGCTCCATCCCAGCATGAATCTACATTTACTTTTCTAAATTTCAAGCATTTTATGTACACACATTCCAAAAAGCTTCCATACTTTCACTGCATGTGATGCCAACTTAATTTGGTAATGCACTTAGCATACAGTGTAATGTCTCCTCTATGGTTAAAAACAGGCACCACAAAAACTTTCATGCCATTCATCCTGCATTTTCTTTTTTTCCCAAGAATATAATTGAGTAAACTTGTAAGATACTCAATGCCTTCCTTTGTCAATTATGTCACTGCATATGACCCAGATGCTTTCTTCTCCTCTCTGTAACTCGCAGAATATCTAGTTTTTGTGCAGTAGTACACCAATTTATCATAATCATCTAGTAGTTTTACAGATTTTAGGGGATTTGTTGCACTTTTTAACATAATAGAATATTATGGTTTTGAGAGATTCCTTTATACACTTCACAAGAATATAGACAGCATTTCAAGTGAATATATTATTTTCAGAGGCCAGTTTGTACCTTTATGGAGAACTAAAAGTGAAAATTATTAGTCATTCAGCTTTCTACGTAGTTAGGGAGCAAAGACTGAAGACTTGCCAACTGTCCATTAAATATTTTATTCTCAATTTCCGAAAGTGTCTCTTCCATTCCAATCACCAAAATGCCTTTGCAGCATTTCTGTATTTAAGGCTGTAATTCTCATTTTGTTTCTCTCTACTTAAATGCATAAATATCTTTAGGTTTCAGATGAATGTATATTGTTCCATGCCTTGGTTATTAGGCCTGTATGTATGTATATAATCTGAAGTCCTCAGGAAAGTGAGCAACTAACAGCAATAATTTGAAATCAGTATAGAGAGGACATGGATTGAACAAATTGTTTTATACATCTTTCCAAACACGCTTTTAGTTCTAATCTGCTGTTTTAGGTCAGGATCTCTTTCTCTTCAGTATCAGTCACTGCCAGTTATGTGGTGCTATTGTCCATGACACACTAAATTATTTTTTACTGGTGACAAAAATCAGGATTGAAATCCCACTGATCTGAGGGGAAAAGCTCATATATTAAAATGGAATTACTCATAGACTCTAAGGTCAGAAGGGACCATTATGATCATCTAGTCTGACCTCCTGCACAGTACAGGCCACAGAATCTCACCCACCCCTCCTAGAATAATCCTCTCACCTATATCTCAGATATTGAAGCCTTCAAATACTTTAAAGATCCCAAGATGCAGAGAATCCTCCAGCTGTGATCTGTACCCCATGCTACAGAGGAAGACGAAAAACCTCCAGGGTCTCTGCCAATCTACCCTGGAGGAAAATTCCTTCCCGACCCCAAATATGGCGATCAGCTAAACCCTGAGCATGTGGGCAAGACTCACCAGCCAGACACCCAGAAAGTTCTTTATAATAACTCCTATCATCCCTCCATTGACCTATTTCCCACTCATAATGAATAGTCAATTAGTTACCAAGATCATGTTATCTCATCAAACCATCCCCTTCATAAACCCATCTAGTTTAATCTTGAAACCAGATAGATCTTTTGCCCCCACTACTTCCTTTGGAAGGCTGTTCCAGAACTTCACTCCTCTAATGGTTAGAAACCTTCGTCTAATCTCAAGTCTAAACTTCCTACTAGCCAGCTTATATCCATTTGTTCTTGTGTCCACATTGGTATTAAGCTTAAATAATTCCTCTCCCTCCCTGGTATTTATCCCTCTAATATATTTAAAGAGTGCAATCATGTCCCCCCTCAGCCTTCTTTTGGTTAAGGTAAACAAGCCAAGCTCCTTAAGGGTATGTCTACACTACAAAGTTAGTTCGAACTAATGGACGTTAGTTCGAACTAACTTTCATAGGCGCTACGCTAGCGCTCCGTTAGTTCGAATTTAATTGAACTAAGGCGCTGTGGGATAAATCCTGGAGCACACTGCAAAGTTAATGGCCAAGTTTCCAACAAAATAAAAATTGGGATGGAGTATCTGTGAATTGTACTTCTTTTCTGGAGGAAACCCTGCTGGGGTTCTTTTGTGAGTTCACTGAAATCAAACGACTTCCATGAAACATTTTGATTTAGATGAATTGGAAAGTTTCAGCAAAAATAATGTTTTTTCCATCCATCTCTAGTGGAAACCAAGGCTCTATCCACTAAGTGCCCCTTCTTACCCAGTTGCAGTGGCAACGTAGTGGTTTCATGTGCATAGGAATTCATGATATGGTATATGGGTGCAAGGGTTTGAGGTGCTCCCTTGCACATTTGGGATAGCTCATTATCAGGCATATAACTTTTTTTAGCATGTCTGAGAAATAAGCCTAAGTATTTTTAGGGTATAGCTTCTATCAGACAGCTATTAAATTTTATAACTATGTGAGTGAGAAACAGAATCCAGTTAGAGAGATTTTTCAAAGTCGTGTAAAAAAGACGGTATCATTACAAAACTGGATTATATAGCCCATGTAAAAATACAACTACAGCAATTTTAAAATATATTTTAAATAAGAAATCTCAGTGTGTGTGCTTGCTTTGGATGTAATCTGTTTAAAAGATGCATTCGGTCTACACCGTCTGGGGAGATGCCAACTCTTCATGTCTATCTGCACTCCTATTCACAATTTTAGGAATAATCAAAGAGCCTGTCTCAAAGAATTCATCTATTTTTACTCTGAATCCAGTCCAGTCTGAGAGGAGTTGGGGAGTTTCATCTTGTGTATGTAAAAGCGGTGCAGACATGATCTTAAAAAAAGATTATAGTGGTGTACCTCACTGTGGTGCTTTTAATTTAAGGTATTTCTGCTGAAAATAAAACTATCTACTCTCTTCTTCTTGATATTTACTTTCCTTTATTTCCTTTGTGACTTTGATTTGTTTGCATGTAGCTTTCTCCTCATATTTTGAAACTTCCAGTGACATTTCAGTGAAGATTTGTGTTCTAGGGTTTTTTTTCTTTTAGTTTGTATTATTGTGCCTGTATTTTTGTGTGTGTGTGTAACTTCTGGACTCTTCCAAACTTTCAATTAATGTAACAAATTTCTTATGATTAAAAAAAACAACCCCTAGATGTTTACTACAATATTCACCTGCAATTGCTTCTGTGTGGTATTCAAAGATCAGTCAATACTACAGTATTAATCTTTCTTGGTACTAAATATCATATTAGGTATTTTGAGAATATCAGATGAATGTGAAAAGCATTGACGAAGATTTGACTAAGAAGTTTTGTCTTCGTAGTTGACTTTGGTTTGACTATTTAGGAGGAGTTAATTACACCACTGTTCTAACCTTATTTTGAGGTATGTTGTCTGTAATTGCTAGGATTAAGCCAATAGGTGGTTGATACCATGTATGAATCCTTTTCTTGCCTAGAATGGCCCCCAAGTGTAGAATGCTTCCAGCAAGGTTCATTTCAGAGTGTTTAGGTTTAGATTTCACCATCTCTGAGAATGTCTCCTAAAGCAGTAAGAATCTTAAGGCATCTGATTTTGTTTCTTAAAGGATGTGGTATTTCATGGTTAAGATCTAATGTTTTTAAGTTTTAATTCTCTTGAAAAAGTTAGGATTACTTTAAAAGAAGAATATTTTAATACTTTGTTATCTACAAGAGGTGATAGTTTAGTTAAGTCTCAAAATTCACCTCAGACAATTACAGTTGACTATATGCTTTATCTTTCTACTTGCAGTAGTACAGTCGTTAATGGAGATGTCCACAATAACCCAAAGTACTTGAGGGAGAAAGCAGGAAAACATTTTATCATGCAGTAGTAGCTAAATCCTGACCTTAGATAGAACCGCAGACACAATATACTGGAAGATTTTGGCCTTTGCCCTGAAGAGATTATTTTTAATGAGACTTGAGTTTAGCTTTTGTTTTCTTGGAAAACATAGTATCGTGTTACGATAGGTATATCTGTAACCTAACTAGAAGTGAGCAATCTAACTGAATGATTACCAAACTAGCTGATGACTGATGACTGTATGCTCATTTACAGTCACATCACACTTCAAAATAACAATGCAATAGCTATATTAGGGAAAAAATGACACTGTTGCTTATTTCTAAATGGTAAATAATTTATACTGAGATGCTACAGCTATGAAAAACCATCTTTGTTTCTCTATACTCATAAACATGTATATGATATTTATAGGGGAAGATGGTAGGAATCCCTACAACCGCCAAAGAGAAAGTGTATGAGATAGGAAAGAGACATTTCTTTGTCCCATGAAATTCTGAGTATTAAACTGTTAAATTTGCATTTCCCTTTTCTTATGTCACAAAATAATTTTTTTGGCAATCTGCCAAAATAACAAATAGTAGATGGACACAAATCCCGATAACCCATATACATGCACTACACACATTGTAATGGGAACATCTGGGAGATGCCAGAGCAGCTGAAGCAGTGGTGATAGTGAAGAGCTTATTTGGGCTCTGTGCTCTCTCCTTTTATCTTTCTCCCAATCTCCTCTTCCCCCATGTCCTTAGGACTTAGCACAAGATCCTATCTTAATGGGAGAGATTCTTCCTTGGAGTGTGGCTACTTTGCATATCAACAGCAATGGATATTGGATATAAAGCCAAGATAGGCAGCATAAGGAAGTCTTTTAGGGTATGTCTACACTACCCCCCTCGTTCGAACTAGGGAGGGTAATGTAGTCATACGGAGTTGCAAATGAAGCCCGGGATTTGAATTTCCCGGGCTTCATTTGCATAAGGCCGGCCGGTGCCATTTTTAAATGCCGGCTAGTTCGGACTAGCTTCCTAATCCTAACTAGCTAGTCCGTGCCGCGTGTAGCCGCGGAGCACGGGGTCCGAACTAGCCAGCATTTAAAAATGGCGCTGGCCGGCTTTATGCAAATGAAGCCCGGGAAATTCAAATCCCGGGCTTCATTTGCAACTCCGTATGACTACATTACTCCCCCTAGTTCGAACGAGGGGGGTAGTGTAGACATACCCTTAGTGACTCAGATCTATGTAGCAATTTTTACTTGTGTCAGGAGTGCATTCAGATAAAAAATTCCCAGATGCCACAAATGTCCCTTTGAGGCTTCTGAAATCCATTAAGAGCTGAAGCACTTTGACTATCTGCCAAGGGATTGAGCTGATCTTCCAGCCAAAGAAGGGAAGGGCACAAAAATGGCTAAAGGCAACCTTTATATGCTCTGTGCTCAAGTTTCTTTCTGTGTTTCTTGGCCATAGCTAAGGATTAGGACTAAGGGACTTTAAAGTGTGACTGCATGTGTAAAGGAGCAAAAGGAAGCAGAATATTCATACACTAATATTTACACTTGTTAATAATTATAAAATGGGCAGGACTGAGGGATTGGCTGACGAAATTTCAGCTCCTGCAATTATGAAATAATAATCAAAGAATTTATGAGCCCCATTGTATCCTGTGAGCCACATGCCCAGGAAAGAGCAGACAAGTTTTTTTTAAGGTCCCCCCCCCGATATTTTTAATATATAATAAAGACAGAGAACCCTTCCTAGGACCCTTAAGATCCTGAAAATTGTTATTTCTGCTTAAATCACTTCCTTGGGGATGCAGATTCTGCCTGAACCACGGTATCTACTGACAGGGGCTTTTGATGTGACTGTACCTTGGACTGCAGCTGCTCACAGTTCAACAGAGGAACTAGCAGTTAAAAAATATTTTTCTACTCATAGCCAGGTTTAAAGTAAAAAATAATCTGAAAGTAAAATAACAGCAGTTAAGAGTCTTAAGGGTGTGATTTATCCCTTGACTAGAGTGAACTAGTCTTTGAATCAACCCAAACAGCCTGGTTATGGCTCATGTGTGGGTGCACTGGGTACAGTGAGAGGCTCCTCATGCTCTTGCATCAGAGCGGCTGTAATCTTCTCAAAATAGCATCTTACCATGTTATTTGATGATGATGATGATGATCGTGTCCACTGGGTAATGGACGTACATGATCCCAAGTGTGTTCTTATAGTGAGGTAACTGCTCTTCTCAGGTGCTGGAAGTGTTTGGAACTAGTATTTTGCTCCATACTTAAGGCATGTGGTTGGTTATTGGCAAAGAATTGCAGTGGATCCATACTTCAAAATACCTACAGGAGCGGTGGAGATTACAGACTGGTCTGGGTTGAGGAAGGGGAGAGATGTAGCAGTATAGTCAGTTTTTTTCCCCATAGAACTCTTGGAATTTACATATTCCATTGCTTCCTTTTGTGCCAATCAATACAGTGTTACCATTGATCCCCCTCCTTCCCTTCCCCTAAAGCAGGAAAGAAGAAGGGTATATTTAAAATCTTGCTGTTGGCCAAGTCTCTTCCAGCAAGACGGATGTGCAAAATATTGCCTTTTCTTCTTCTTTGTAGCACTGAATATGCTGCCACCTGTTACTGTATTCTGTTCTGTGGTAGCCTTCACTAGGCACTTCAGGTCCAATTTCATTCCTATTAAAGTCAATTATCTTCAGTGGGAGTTGGGTTTGGCTCTTGCAGTAAGTTTCTCGCTGTGATATCCCTGTATGGATGGAAGGGAAAATATTTCCATTTGCCCAATCTTTTACTGCAGAAAAAAGCGGTTTGGGTGTTGGTCAAGCCCATTTGCAGAAAGAATGGAAAAAGAAGAGATACTCCAGCAAGTATGAGTTTCATTATAAGAGGGAAGGAAATGCTGTTCCTCTCATTTTGGACGTTTTCTTGGAGCTAGTAAAGTCTGAGCATTCTTCTTTAGTAAAGTAAATAGGATATTTACCATGAGGGTATGGTTCTTTATGCACTCAAATATGTAACAATAAATTAGGGATGTTAAGTGGTTAACTGTTACGCATGAGGCTTACCAGTATGCTTACCAGTTAACCAGCCCTTGCTGGTGACCTCTGGCAGCTAGCTGCACCAGGCCAGAGCAGCCATGGTTGCAGAGGGGCTAGCAGTTAAAACAATTAACCAGATAAGCGCTATCATTTAACTGGCTAACAGCTTTAACATCTCTACAACAGAGATAGTTTTCTATGTATTTATGCTGCTGGAGAAGAGTTATTCTTTTTCTTTCTTGCTTTCTTTCTTTTCTTTTATTCTTCAAATAACAAAATGCCTGTGCAAGACAAACTGTTTTTTGTCATATTGATGGATTGGCAGACAAATGTTTTGATCATGTTAGAATTTTTTAAAAACACAAACAGGCATTAAATAAATAGATGGCAAAGTTAAAGTTTCATACAGAAGAAGGTCAGAATAATTGTGGCGCAGTTAGTCCTGCTTGAAAGGTTAACGCATCCATTTTTACTTCAGTGGCATTTTGTGGCCTTTTGGTGAAGCGGGCAGGTCTATACTGTTGCAATAGAAAAATACACTTGACTTGCATTTTAAATGGTCTGGAAAAAAATGAAGTAGTTTATATATTCCTGTTTTCACTTAAATTAAAGGCTAAATAATTTTTCTGAAGTTAAGTAAATTTCCTTGACACATTATTTGTAGAAAAAAGAAATGGAAGGGGGATCTATACTCCCATAATTCACACTTGAATTGTATTCTCCAATTAGGTTCACACCTCTGTTCTTTATGAAACATGATTTGGCCTAGGGGACACTAGATTCTTTAAACTGATGGGAAATCTTTAATCAATAGCTCAGCTAATACTAACTAATCCTAAAGACAACTATTCAGACAGTTAATTTTAAAAATAAATGTCATTTTCAGCAGAATCATTATAAACAATCACAGATGCTTACAAATTGTGTTTTGACTCTGGAAAAACATCAATGAAGTTGTAAGCAAATAATATGACTTAAACAGTTTTCCATAACTCTGCATTTATAACTGTGGACAGAAAACAAATTAAAAAACCCCAGAGAGCTCTCTTAGGTATTGCTCTTAGGCTTTGGTGGGTTTTTAAAGCACGTGGTCACCTGTTAAATAAGATATTTTTACAGTCTTAGAAATCATGGTTTGGACTGTAGACAAGAGTAATTCTTCAAATCACAACAGTAAAGTATCATTATTGCAGTTATGCTGGCAGATATTTCCCCAATGGGAGATGTTGCTGTTTTGTGAAAGAGAGTGGGTATTGTACCCAGCTGCAGAAAGGCCAATTAGGCTTGAAGGAGGATAAGATGAGGAGAGATTGATGGCTTTCAGAGGTCAACACGTTTCTTCAATTTCATTGTTGAAGTAAATGATACTTTGAGGATATTCCCTAACCCTCTTTTTTGAGTCTTCCTCGTTATTTGTCCTATTCAAGCTGTGATCTGACTTATGTTCTGCTGATATCTCAAAGCTTTGAAATAGAGCAACACTGATGGCACATTTAACCCAATATACAGGTGATAATATCAATAGCAAATACATTCCACTGAGTGGGCAAGTCCTTTTAAATTAACATTTGGTACGTTATCTTGAGCAAAAATTTCAGACATTTGAAATGAGGTGCCTGTGCTGTAACCGAGATGTGACAAGGCTAGATGGACTAAGAAATAAAGGCATCCAGAGAAAAGTGAAGGTGACTCCAAACATCAAAAAGCACCAATTTCGATGGTTTGGCTTCATTGCTGGAATGGCCCCATATCAATTGCCTAAAATTGTTTTCCATAGAAGAGCGCATGGTGTGAGAGATTGCAGACATCCAAGAAACAATGTTATAACATGGTATGAAAAACCATCCCGGCAATCCTAAACAGTTTCAAAATGACAACTGAAATGTACAGTATCTTACATTATTCCAGCATGCCTTGGTGGTCCCCAGTGCCACAAGAGTGAATCACCTCCTTTGATATTATTGTGTTTATTTTTAAAGGCTTCAGTGGCTCTCTATCTCCTGCCCAGCTTGTGAGGGAGGATTAATGCAGCAACTCCAAACAGTTTCAGCAAAAGGGAGAGAGTTCTTAGGGTATGTCTACAGTAGCTCGTTCATTCGAGCTACGTAGGCAAATCAGGGAACCGAGGTTGCAAATGAAGCCCGGGATTTAAATATCCCGGGCTTTATTTGCATGTTTCTGTCTGGCCGCCATTTTTACATCCCCCTTAGTCCGAATGAACTGCCCGTGGCTACACACGGCAGTTTAAAGTTAATCCGAACTAAGTCCTACTCATGAGGAGTAACAGTTAATCCGAACTAAGGATTTAGTACGGATTAACTTTAAACTGCCGCGTGTAGCCGCGGGCAGTTCGTTCTAACTAAGGGGGATTTAAAAATGGAGGCCGGATGGAACATGCAAATAAAGCCCGGGATATTTAAATCCCGGGCTTCATTTGCAACCCCGGTTCCCTGATTTGCCTACCTAGCTCGAATTAATGAGCTAGTGTAGACATACCCATAGTGTTTTTAAACAAGACAAAAGATGCTCTGAGTTTCAGGAAATAGGAGTAGGAGGAAGAGATCATCAGACCACTAGGCTTGCTCAGTCCTTGGGTGACATAGAGGCTCTAAGCTGCCAGCTGAGCGAGTATTCCCTGCCATTCTATCTGTTCTTATAGAACTTAGACTACTAGGGAGGGCAAATCTGTTTAATTTATCTGTGAATCAGTCCAATCTCGGTTCATCCCTGGCATCATTTCCCTGGGCCAAATGGTTATATAAGCAACTGACATGGCAAAATGACAGACTCCACCTTTGGTGGGAAGTTCTAGGTGGCCACAGGAAATAAGCTGGCAAGCCCAGGACCACCATCGCAACCTTGAGGGATGGGTATCGCATATGATCTCTTTAGGAAACTCATCCTTTCTCATCTGAGTTCACCATTTTGATAAACCATGATAGATGCTATGTAAAAGCCTGAACTAGATGAAATCTGTGTTTGATGACTTTCAACTATGCCTCTCAATTCCCAAACTATCTGCTGTCCAAACTTCCCTCTCAAGCCTTCTCTCTGCTATTTTTTTCTACGTGCCCCACCATCATTAACAACTCAGTGTATTAAAAAAAATGTTCATCCTACTCTTTGTCTACTCTCCTTCCTGGCTTTCAGTCCCACAACCTGACTCTTTTCCACAAACTTGATCTCAAGAATTGTTACTGCTTCCTCCCCCTCACTAAAATCTCCTTATTTTTCACTGATTACTGTAGCATTCACCTCTTTGGTCTGCACGTCCCTGCCTTTTGTAGTTTAATCAAATCACCAGTGCTGCTGTCAGCTTTACCCATTGTTCCAACCTTGTCATGTTCCGCTCTCAAATCCCTTCCCTGGTTACCATGACATATTCAGCAGCAAAGCTTAAATAATCATACCACTCTTAGTTTCCCTCCATTGCTGCTCTCATTGTCTACTAGAATTGGGGAGAAGGGGGGTTATTCAACAGAACATGCATTTTTGGCTGACTTGAAACTATACACCAAGTTGACATGTGGACAAAATAGGTCGTCCAAACATTGTTTTGGGAGCTAGATTCACAAGGGATGTAGGTGGTGGCTACAAAAGTAATTGGTTGTGGTGAGGCCTGATAACCCTTAATCCCAGAGGTTAGAGCATCCACCTGGGAAGGGTTAGGGACCGATAGCTATTGTGAGCCCCCAGACGGGGTGTGTATGTGAGGGCTGTTCTGCCCCCCGGAAGGGCAGGGCCTTGGGTAAAAAGGGCATGGTTGGGGTCAGCCAGATGATGCTGGGAGCCTAGGCCCCTTTGAATCATTGTCCTCCCCACTCACTTGTCCTCCCAAATCAGGATCAGATGACAAGGGGCTATGTCAGGCAGATTAGGATTACCTGAGACTGGGATACCTTGGACCACTTAAGATCAAATGATTCCTATTCCAGCCTGCCTGAGAATGTTGTTGTAAAGCTTCCCCTGTGAGAGAGACAGACAGGCAGACAGAGAGAGAAGGGGAAGAGGGGGAGAGAGGAAGGCAGATAGGCAAACACACACCCAAACTGATACTAAGCCAGAGACAGCAGGGAAGTTAGCAGCTTCTGGAGGGAGGCTGGGCTCCCTATCCTAGGGGAAGACTACAAGCCAAAACCTCTATTCAGGGTAAGTCCGACTGCCCAGATGTGGCAGATAGGGGGCGCTTCACCAAGGCTTATCTCATTAAGGGAAAGGAGTGCAGAGGCTGGAAAGGGAAAGAAGGGCTCTTGTTACTAGGGATGTAAAATCCCGATTCAACAGTTAACCTAACATTTAACCCGTTAACTTGTTAACCGCCTAAATGGGATCTGGGCAGGGAAACACGCCAGCCTGGCTGGAGAAATCCCCAGCCTGTGGGGCTCCTGCTCCCAGACCTGTGTGGGGTTGGCTGCTGGCTCCCATCCCCAGAGCTGGATCTGGGGCTGGGTCTGCCACCGCTGGCTCCTTACATTAATGAATTATATTGGGTCACTTCTCTAAAGGTTTTTTTGTTTGTTTTCAAACAGCTCAGCCATATTATATGCATATATTTAGGTATAAATATTAATACACACTTGAGACAGAAGAGCTAGAATATTAGTGTTCTGTTTTTAGTCATAAAAGAAACTTTTATGGGAAACATTATTGTACTGAGAACAAAATAAACTACTCCAAAATATATTACAAAAGTGAAAATATATAAAATTATTGAGATACAGGAAAGATCTTTTTAAAAAAATGTTCCTTAATTTGGGGGGAAATATGGAGCTGTAACACTTGTTCATACATATCAATTTATGATCTAGTTGAGATTTGTTATTCATTGATAGAAACAATGTGTGAGATATATTATAATGATCTTTTTTTACTGAGGTTTAGTAACAACATTTCTCATTGACTTCAGTGACAAAGGGATCAGACCCTACATGCATTTCCATCATAAATGTTTACTATTTAGTGTCTTAGGACACAGAGCCTTTCTCTTAATCATTGCTGCTCTCTCTTGGCCTCAGCTCTCTATCAATATTCTGGAGCAGTCTATTTGCCATTAGTAGTATAGCTTCATGATCTAAGGACCAAATTTTCAAAGGAGAATATAAGTGTGACTCCAAAAGTTGCAGGAGCCCACTTGTGGCATGTATATAAGCCCGTACATATTTGAAAATGGCTGTCGGCATGCACAAGTGTGGGCTTTCTCAGGTGCATCAGTTGTACCTCTGAATACACAGCTGTCATAAAATGTTTGTAGAAATAATGAACCTACATATGATGGAGTGTTCAACTGCAATATAGAATATAGCCGAGTATTTTTTTTCTCTTAACAAGAAAACATTTTAACAGGACCCCACCAAATTAAAAATCTCACTTTATGTTGTTACAAAGGGCACTTGCCTGTTCGACCATTTAGCTTTCTTTTTACATGCCTCACATTACCATGATATCTGAATGGCACATTGTATTTTTATAACTCATTTGGTTAGCCATCTTTACTGACAAAGATGCAATCAACAGCTTAATTTTTTTATTTTGTTTTCTGTGCATTTGAAATCACTTCATGTACCATCACTTTCATTTTCCACATACTGTCAGTTCCGCGTCTTTCTTCATGCGGAGGGTTTTTTTATGTATAAATAGGAAACTGCCATTATAAAACTGTAGTAATAGGTGAAACTTTTAACTCAATTTTAAAATGCACTAGATTTCAGATATTCTCCCTTCAGCAAAAAAAATTGTTAAATCGGTACCTGGAAAGAAGGCAATTTTTAAATAAATACATATTTATACATAACTGCTGAAGTGTATCATAAGCTGAAAGTGGCTGTAACAATGTCACTCCTTTCTCAAGGCTTCTTGAAAAGAGATAATTCCATCTGCATACATTAATTTATAATAAAAGGCATTGGTACAAGTCTCTGAATGTGTTGCATGTCATCCTATTAGAAAGATAATAATGGGTCTTGCTGAAATATGTTGAACTAGATACTGGGGAAGAAGTTATTTAGGGATTAGGGACTGAGTCTAAACTCTCATTGACTTCATAGAGAACAGAATCAGATATGTAATTTTGCTACTTTAAACATATTATTGTAAGCAGAAAAGTGAGTTATTTTAAGTTCTTTATTGGTGAATTAACATCTCAGGGATAACAGCAATGGCAGTTTATTCAAAGGGGTAAATCATTTTCCTGCAAGGACATGCAATTAAATTAAACTGCAAATTCTCTGGGGGCAAGGACTGTGTCTCTGTGTTTTTACAGCACCTACCACAAAGATATCACTCCCTTATTGGGACCGTTAGGTGATATTGCATTATAAAGTACAGTCAATGGTACATCAGCATGTTGATTTATGATGAAGGAAAATTAATGTTTTGTATATCCACAGGCTATCACCACTCCTTAAAAAGTTACTGTTAATGATTATATATGAAGACATTTTTATCAGCTATCTCCCAGTAATGTTGTGAGCTAAGGCAATTTATCAGTATTACAGTTATGCTTTTATTCAAATTAAACAATCTGTTAGACATTCATTTCCATGTATAACAGGAAAGATGATTGATTTTATTTCCCAGTTTTGGAAATAAATTTCAGAATCCTAGTATTTGAAGCATTCTTGATCACACTTGAAGCAGTAATTTTTAAAAAGTGAAATAAAAAATGTAAAAATGTTAACCCTCTAGATTTGTCACAATATTGAACTTATGAGTTGGTTTATCAATATGAGGCATCTAGAAGCCAAAATAGAAAAATTAGGGCCTTGTTCCTATACCATTAAAGTCAATAGGAGTGTCCCCAGTTATTTGAATTAGGGACGGGATCAAACCCTAAATGCCCATTTTAGAGATGGTAGGTTCGAAAAACAAAATGTTTTTCTCCCCTCGTTCAAAGTCCATGGCATCTGCATTG
Organism: Pelodiscus sinensis; assembly: GCF_052426305.1. Taxonomy (NCBI): domain Eukaryota; kingdom Metazoa; phylum Chordata; order Testudines; family Trionychidae; genus Pelodiscus; species Pelodiscus sinensis. The sequence continues at coordinate 40,189,742 of NC_143058.1, read as the reverse complement.
ATAGCTACAAGCCTCTTACACTGCTATTAACATTTTCACAAAGAATTTTTTCTAACTTGTAGGGGCTCAGATATATTACCTCAAGGCCCCAATCCACCTTATTTTGCTTTGTGCATTAAAACTTTACAAGCATCTTCTTTTTTTGGGGGGAGGGGGGCATCACTGCAGAGACTCAAACCTGTTAAATCAAATGAAACAGCAATATCTAGTCATAATATTAAATGGAAAGACAAAGATAATGCAGCTGTTCCATTTTTCTACTTAGTAGCAGGGAGAATTTAGTACAGGTTGAACTGCTCTGCTCCAGGACTCTCTGATTCAGCAGCATCTGTGGTCTGGCAGTAGAGAGGGCAGTGGCCTAGAGCCTGGCCCGGGGCCGCGAGCAAAGTCAGTCCCATGGCTGAAGACAGGTAGCCCAGCCAAAGGTGGCAAAGGAGCTGTCCTGTGGCTGGGGGCCTGGAGTCCAACCAGGGGCCCAGGACCAGAGCTGGTCGTGTGGCTGGGTAGCCAGCATCCTTGAGCATGACCAGAGGTCTGGGAGCAGGGCATAGCCCAGGTGTGTCTGAAGTTTGTACAAAACTGCTGTACTATGCTATGCCAGGAGCTTTAGCATAATCCTTTGGTGTTGTATTCACACCTGTTAGGTATGTTCCTACATATCCTTAACATACCACTACTATAGAGCATGTGGCATAACACCACTTCAACAACCATAGACTACAGCCTAATCCCTGCCAGTAATTTTGGAGAACAGGCAAATGGGTCAGAGAATCTGGATGATGCAATGCAAGCTATTGCTACTGAAAACAATTTATATATGTGTTCTGCTGATGGAGGAAAGTTTTACAGTGAGGGACGAGTGATGATGCTGGTGTTTCTAGATCTGCATGTGACACTAAACATAATAGCTTTTTGGTATATTAGGACTTTGTGACAATACTACCGCAAGCTAACCTCAAAGAGAAACAGCATTAGTTGCAAGACAACTGGGCTGGTACAGGTTGACATTGCTCTACACAGTGAAACCAAACTCACAGATGAAGGGCAACTCACACAGATAGGTGTAAAATACATGTGCTTCTGATAAAGTTACCCATCCTCATAGCCATGCCAACTGTGTTTGATTTTGTTATTAGTAATTCCATTGCTTCCAAGCTCAAAAGTTTACCTAAGGACACGAGTCTCATGGTTCTACAGTTGCTATTCAAAAATAAGTACAGGTTGAAACTCGCTTAACTGTGATTCTCTTGTCTGGCAACATCTATGCATGTTCCAGGACCAGAAAGTCCTGGTGGAGAGCTAGAGCATAAAAACCCTGCAGGCTGGCAGGGCAGTGGGAGACTGCCATGTGGCAGTGGGGCTTCCCAGCAGTGTAATGGGAGCCCTACGTGCGGTACTGGGACTACCCAGTAGGGGAGCAGGAGACTGGTGTGTAGAGGCAGCAGAGATGTCAGGCGCTGCAGCTAGAACCCGGTGCGGGGAGGAGGCAGGGCTGCTGGGGACTGTAGCAGGGGCTGATAGAGTAGTGGGAGCCAGAAAGAGGGGGAATCTGGTTGGGAGGCTAGCAATCGGGCCAGGGCTAGAAGGGGCTAGTGTCAGGAGGGCCAGAAATGACCTCCCCTAGTCCAGCAAAATCCTGATCAGGTGCCGAACCAGAGAGGTCCAACCTGTAGTATGTTCATTCATCAGTGCTTTTGCTCCTACCATGACAAGTGTCAATAATGAGAAAAAGTTCTACAGCGACTTAATTAAACTCTTTGTGCCTACATTAGCATCAGATAAACTGATTCCATTATGGGCTTTAATGCAAGGGTTGGAAGTACATGGGAATCTATTGGTCTGACATTAAGCAACATAGGGTTATGATGAAAGAGAATAGCAATGCAATTCTGCTAATTGTCACATTACACATCAAATAGCAATCACAAATATCTTTCTCTGCATATCAGACAAAAAGAAGACACAGATGCACCCAATATCCACCATACAGTAGCATCTTGTCAATTACATCATCATCTGGCAATGAGATGTACAGGATGTATAAATCACTCCAGTCATGCATGGGGCGGTCTGCTGGAAAAAACCATCACATGATCTGCTTCAAACTGTTAGTTATTTGACCAGAGCATTGCAAGTCATCATCTAATCAGCTGACTTATTTTAAAGTAATTAATAGGTGAAGAGACTAGAGTGCAGCTTTGTAATAACATTATAGGACCTTCATCTGACTCTGCTGGCTCAAGTACTCATGCTAATGTAAACAGTTAGTGGGTAACTTTTCGTGACTTGGTATATCATTTTGTTCATGCTACCTGGGGAATAGCAAAATGACATAATTAAGATTGGTTTGATGAGATGATCTAAAATTCAACAGCTACTCATGACAAAATATTACGCACATCATATAATCCTTGCATCCCATGTCTCTATGGGCAGGAGCTTCAGAGGGTAGCCGAGTTAGTCTGTTACAGAAAAAAACAGCAAGCAAATGGTCTGGTAGCACTTTATAGACTAACAAAACATGTAGATGATGGTATGAACTTTTGTGGGCACAGCCCACTTCTTCAGATGACAGGAGTTATGACTAGGGATAAGAAAACTCGAAATGGGTTATTAAATACAGGAATCTATCTCAGGACAACCAATTTTAAGAGACCTAAAGGATCAATGGTGGAAAGCTTACACAGATGAAATCCAGGGTTATACAATCACAAATTGTCCCCATAATTTTTTCCATTCATGTGCAGAATATTTTTACGTGTATTAAGGCACGTTGAATGTACAACCCAGAAGAAATAGAAACCTGGCTGTGGGTGTTCTGCTAAATTTACTGAGCGACATTTGAATTCCTCCTGAGCAACCACACAAGTGCCCAGCTTAAAGGAAACACTGGCTTTGTCATCTGTTCTGAGACCAAAGACTTCTGTGCTACTTTTAAAGATGCAAATGGTACTACATATGCCACTACAGTGCCTTTAAAGTATGAAAATAGCCTAATACTATTCAATGACAAAGGAGAAATCCTTTAGAGTTGGTGACAGCATTTCAGCGACATTTTGAATATATCTAACAGAAATAATGGATCAGTCAATGTGTAATAACAACATGGCTACAGCCCCATTTCTTGACAAAATCACCTCTGCACTCAGTGCCATGAAGAATTGATGGGCTCCCAGATCTCATGGCATTCCTGAAGAAATATGGAGGTGATATCATGCTGATGTAACTACATGAACTATTTCTCAATATGTATGGAGTAGTGTGGACTGGGCGTTACATTTCAAGAAAGATGTGGAGAAATTGGAAAGGATACAGAGAAGAGCGACAAGAATGATTAAAGGTTTAGAGAACATGACCTATGAAGCCAGGCTTCATGAACTGGGCTTGTTTAGTTTGGAAAAAAGAAGATTAAGGGGGGACATAATAGCTGTTTTCAAATATCTAAAAGGGTGTCACAAGGAGGAAGGAGAAAATTTGTTCCTCTTGGTTTCTGAGGACAGGACAAGGAGTAATGGGCTTAAAGTGCAGCAGGGGAGGTTTAGATTGGACATTAGGAAAAAATTCCTAACTGTCAGGGTGGTCAAATATTGGAATAAATTGCCAAGGGAGGTGGTGGAATCTCCCTCTCTGGAGATATTTAAGAACAGGTTGGATAGACATCTGTCAGGGATGGTGTAGACGGAACTTGGTCCTGCCTTGAGGGCGGGGGGCTGGACTCGATGACCTCTTGAGGTCCCTTCCAGTCCTATTATTCTGTGATTCTAACACCACTGTCACCATGGCTGTGTCCAGACTCTGGGGTTTTTTCAAAAAAAGTAGCCTTTTTTCGAAAAAACTTCACCTGCGTCCAGACTCAAGCCGCGTTCTTTCGAAATTAAATCGAAAGAACGCGGCTTTTCTTTCGACGGCAGTAAACCTCAATTTACGAGGAAGAACGCCTTCTTTCGAAAGTTCCTCTTTCGAAAGAAGGCGTTCTTGAATGTAAATAGGGCTTCTTCGAAAGAGAGCATCCAGACTCACTGGATGCTTTCTTTCGAAAAAGCAAGCCGCTTTTTCGAAAGTTCAACGTGCAGTCTAGACGCTCTCTTTCGAAAGAGGCTCTTTCGAAAGAGCCTCTTTCGAAAGAGGCTTGCAGTCTAGACATAGCCCATATTGAAGAGGAAAAGTGAAAAGTCTGTTTGTTGTAACGACCGTAGAATCTTGTTATACTCCTTGACTAGAGTACTCGTTGATCATCTTCTGCTATTGACCTTCATTAATCACATGCTACCACAGTTGCAATGTAGTTTTAGGCAATGTGAGGAATGGCAGATGTGGTATTTGTGGCTTGTCAGATTCAGAAGGAATGTAGAGAAGAGCACCAGGACCTTGCAGGGCTAAAAAATGTGACACCATCAGTAGATATTGGAACTGGCAGTTATTATGTAAGTTTGATTGTCCAGGAAAATTCACCAACATTCTCAGGCTATTTAATAATGGAATGCTTGGACAAGTCTTGCATATATAGTGCTCTGTTGACCCATTTCCTGTTACTAATAGTTTTAAACAGTGCAGCTTAATTGGTCCACTCTTATTTAAATTCTTCTACACAGCAATACTCAGTGATGCGGAAAGAGACCTGAATTCTGGTATCAGGATATGTTTCTGATCCTCTGGAAAATTATTTAATCTGAACAAGCTGCAATCTTCCATGAAGGTCTTCAGTAGAATTGTTCATGAGCTGCTGTACACCGATGACTGTGCTCAAGAGGCTATCCTCTAAAAGATATCTAGTTGCTTACAGAGAGATTTGCAGAGTCTGCAGGAAGATACGGGATGACTACCAGTCTGAAAGACAGAGGTCATGTCAACCTGTGCCAGAAATCCAAAAGTCACCATCAGCAACACACAGCTCAATAAGTATTCTATCTATCATCTATCATGCTATATGTTGTCAAATGATATTACTATAGACAAGGCACTCACAAGTCATATCAACAAAGCAAGTTCATCATTTGGCAGACTATCAAGCAGAGTCTGGAAGCAACATGGTATTAAGCTTAAAGCTAAATTAAAAGTCTATAAAGCAGTTGTGTTGTCCAACTTCTTGCCTGAGCATGAAATTTGGACGGGCTAAAGGCAACGCATTAAGCTTCTAGATAATTTCCAATTACAGCATCTGCATTCCATACTTAGCATCAAATGGCATGATGATGCAGTTATCCATAATGAGGTTTTGGAGATTGGAGCCTTGCTTACTGTATCACAGTTGTGCTGGATTGCTCACATGTTGAGGATGGAAGACACCACAATGCCAAAGCAGTTGCTGAAAATTGCATATGAGGCAGCCAGAAGAAATTACTCAAGGATGCACTGAAGCATAACTTGAAACAGTGCAACATTGACACTGGGAGTTGTCAGACAGAGACAGATCATGCTGGCAAGCAGTAGTCACTGATGAGTTTACCCCGTTTTAGATTAACCACCATATGGATCTCAAGGCACAGAGCCTGAGTTGTAAACAGCAGTGCAGTTTGTATTCTTTCCCTTGGCATCAAGCTACCTATTCACTTCACGTAGAAAAGTCTGCCTGCCATTCATGCATCAGTCTCTTTAGCCACAGCCATACTCCCAAGACTAAAACCATCATGAAGGACCAATACAACAACACACCCTAGTTGTCCTTCTGTATTCGGCCAAAAGAGTTCTGTTCATTGGCATGCAAGGGGACTAGTTACTCTGCATAGGTTCTCTGATGCTTGACACCCTGGTATTGTGGAAAAATCTGGGGCCTTCTGCATACATGTAGAAGGCAACAAGATATGGGTATTTATCTAGAAATAAGCAAGGGATGAAATAGCTCATCACTCAGATGAGTAGTGATAATGTAGCACTTAGACCAATTCCTGGAAAATATAAGTTGTATAGGGTGTGTATTTGACCCCTAAAATAATTTTTAAAAGTGAGTCCCTGGAATTAAATTGCAATGGCTTTTTGCCCCACTGTATCCGCAGAGGGGATTTTATCTATGAGAAAATGTTTCCATAATTTGGTTACATATGTGTCTGATTTTTCTAAGTAGCTAAAGAGAGTTAAAAACCAAACTCCAATGGGATTGAAGCTCCCTTGAAAATTCCAACCCCATGAATCATCCAGTCCATCAGGGATTTATAGCTGAGGTAAGAGTTAGATATTTGGTCTATGTTTGGCACCTAAACAAGACTCTGCATCTTTTTGAAAACCAGGCCACTTACTCTCACTGCTGTGTTTTAGACATTTGAAGGTTGAAAGTGTTGATCTTTAAGAACTGGTAGCTGTACTGCTGCACACTTTTGGAAGGCATCTAACTCCCCACTATCTATTTTTACTGGTAACTTTCAGAAATTGACATGAAATCCAAATGAATTCCCTTGCAGTGTGAATACAGATTTGAAGTGAACTTTAGCCCTGCTCCTGATTTTACAAATCTTGGGCCAGATCCTGAGGATTTTTCACAGTATTTACTTAGACAAACTCCCACTGGCTTACTTAAATGAAGTTCAGCAATGTCAGGGAAAGTTTTGCTGAATGTAGTGGTTCAGTGAAGAGGGGTTTTTATTATTATTTCTTTTGCAGTGGCACACATTGGCTCTAAACAAGGATAGGATCCCCATTGTGCTAAAACCTTAAAAAAAAAATTGTCCCTGCCCCCAAAGATCTTATTATCTGACAGCTTCATTATTTGGCCCTCTATCTGCATTACTAGCTCTTACTTATTTTTTCATTTGCATTCAGTACAATTTAGATATTAATCTTCATCACCATAGCTAATTCATTTTTCTTTTGTCTAAGGTATCAGGCAATTATAATATTAACAATTTATATATTTCTCTGCGCCTTATTTAATTTATATTGGACCTAGATTGTTAAAATTCCTTCTTTTTCAAAATAATCTCTTCTAAAGGAACACTGTTGCATAAATTGTCAGCAGTCCAGGTAGCCATGGGTGAAATGGCCTTTCTTATTAAATGTCACAAGATTTAATGTCACAGTATAATTGGGAAGGAAGTATAATTGAGCTAAGCTCAACATGTCTTTTTCTGTTAACACGTTATTAATCTGCAGGAGTGTTAAAATATGTTTTATAAAGGCGCTATTCACATGGAAATTGCTAGCTCTTACTAAAAATTATACTTTCACTGCAGAGCACAGACGTGAAAAATGTTAGCTTAGGTTCACAGAGAATGATTTGCAAGTAGAAGATGAAACAGAAAGAGGGCATACTAAGGAATTAGCCATGTATTCATAAAGGACTTGGGGGATATAAAATGCCTGATGCATAATATTATAGCATCAGTCTGGCACCACAAAAAAGTAGTTCAAGTTTGAGAGAGAGCTTCAGCAGAAAACTAATGTTTTTCAGCCTTCCATTCTGAATCTTCCCCTTATTTGCAAAAGTGAGAGAACAAAATGTTATTTTGCAACATCAAATGGCACAGTGTCTGTTTTTTCTCCCTCAAAAATAGAAGATTGTATGCAAATTCATATAGGTATCTTAATTAGATTTTACAGTGTCACCCAATGTGAAATAGTTTAGAAATAATAAGTATAAGATCCAGTTGTTAAGCACTGATGGTGTTACTTCTATGGTGAAAATGTTTCTTTCTGAAAAAAGTGCTTGCCTACGCAATGGGGCGACATGGTCTACAGCAATGTGAATTCTAATGTGCACAAACTTATTTCACTTTAATTAGTCCTTGTAGATCCTGCTGGAGTGCTTTAGCATGATGCTGTTTGAAACAGTACTACATTAAAGAGCACTGGGGAACTTTTAGTGTATACCAATAAGGTCTACATAGACCAATTAATGCACAACATGCTATTTCACTGGGATTAGAGCTTTAAAGAGCATCAGCCCATAATGTAGACAAGCATTTTCAACATTTTCAACGCGTTGATTGTTTTCCAATTGGCCAAAGTTGGAAGACATTCAGAAAGTGAGGAAATTGGCAGGGGAGAACCCATTGAACATTTCATTATTTCCCATTTGGAAAAAGTTGGGAATTAGTAAAAGAGCCTGAGGGAATGGGATTTTTTTCATCACTTTCTCTTGCCTTCTGCTTGTCTCTCAACTTTTTTCAGTTGAGTAACAGGGTGTTAAAATTTTTGTAAAGTGGAGCTCTTCCTTTCAGAAATTGTGACTATCAGAAAGAAGGTAAACTTTTTAACACAAATTTGCCAATTTCTGAAATGAAAAATTCTGTTTTTTAACCAAATGGTTTTTTGTTGTAAAATTTCTGAAAATTGAAAAAATCGTCAGAGTTAAAATTTTGTAATTGAAAATTAATTTTCAGTTGAACTCTGTTGTCTGAAAAACAAATCAGACACAAAAATCTTTTAATCAGATTTCATTACCAGCTCTATTAGTTTGGGCTCTTTGTTTTGAAATTGATTTTGCTTTGGGAGGGAGCAGGAAGGTAGATAAAAAGAAGTGACATGTTGTGAATGGCATAGTTGCTGTGGATGATGTTCTCGTAAAAGCTGAATCCATGAAGGTTTGTGTAGTTGTAGCTTACAATATTTGGAAAGCTGAACCTTTTGAAAAATTCTAGGAACCTAGAGTATTTACACTTTAATAGTGGTGACACTTACTAATAACTTTGTAGCACTGACAGTCAACAGAGCAGCATGGCGCCTCTTCTGCCAAGAAAATAGGATAAACAAAGGACCATTTGTACAGAAAAAAATAGGAGTCGCATTAAGAGGAAGTATAGGTTACTCTTTTATAAGCAGTTGAAAATTCTTCCCTTTCAAGATAATTTGCTCTAGTGTTGTAATTGCTTTAATTACTACTACTTCAGCAATTTCCCTATCAGAAATGTCTCTTCTATTTCTTTAATTGACACAAATCTGCTAAATCAGAGATCTCAAATTCTTCGATGTGGGAGAGACTTCTATGGGTTTATAAAGCCCATTTTAAAAAATGTGTTTAAAACCAACAAAAAATATTTAGGAACGATCAATTCTGCATAAATTATTTTGCTGTCTTACTCTATAAAGGTGCTTTCCTGTCATTTCACCCACTTGCCAATATGTTTGGACATATCAGAAAAATGTAACTTTAGTACTTTTATTTATTTCATATCTTGTTTCTGTTTTAGATTTTGTAATCATGCAAGTCTTGCAGAGTTACTAGAAAGACACAATTCAAAGGGGCTGGACTAGAAGATCCCCGGAAGTCTCTTCCATCTCTAATCTTCTATGATTCTATGAAAGAACTTCTCATGCACACAGCATTACCCTAGAGTCCTTGGAAATGAGTAGTGTTAGACCAGCATGAAAAAATGGGTATATCTATCAGATACTCATTTAATATTAGTTTTTAGATTTCTAGATATTCTACTCCTCAGTGGGCACAGAAGTCAAGAGTTTATAAAAAGTTAAATGGCATCTTATTTTTGCTTTCCAGAAGGAATAATGGACAGTGGGCCACCATTAGTCAGCTCATAATTCCAAGATGTTGGGATATGTATTATTTCAAAGATATCTCAACCCTTCCATCCACAAGGAAATGGAATAGTAATGGAATCAGTACAGATTGCTAACTGAATTCTACCAAAAATAAAGTTCTGTTGGTTTTGTTGTGTGATAGGATAGCCTCCCCATCAGTCACTGAAGTAAGACCAACTCCCTTCTTTGTGGGTTGACAATTCTGAAAACTGCCAATGTGCATCCTAAATTTAAATCCTGATTTAAAAGGTGTGATGCTCAGACATTCTGTGTTTCAAAAGGGCTCAGTGTTTGTTTTAATGCATCCCAAAGTTCACCCAAACTTTATATAGGACACCTACTCTGGTAACACTGGGTAAGGGAAAACGTTGGACACTATCAGCTGTTGTTATTGGAAGTAAATGAACCTGTAGTTTTACATGGTAGAGATTGATAAAGGTATTTGATACAGAAGAAACAGATGGCATTCTTCCAAATTCACTTGTATTGCTGCATGATTCTAGTAGCCATGGTACTCTTAGAGAAGAGGGAGAATCCTCTTGAGAAGAAGCCTAAACCTATTGAAAATAAGTTATCTATTAGAGCTTGTCAAAACTTGTTGTCAAAACTTTTTTTCCAGTAGAAAATTAGTTTTTTAAATAGTGAAAATTTAAGCAGGAAGTGTCTGGTTTCCTCAAAAAATGCTCAGTTTTTCACTGGAAAACCAAAATATTTTTGCTTTCCGGGTGTTTGGGTCAAAATTTTCCAAGGAAGAAAAACTGACCAGTACAATTTTGTACACAAGGAGGATTGTCAGTACATAGCCATGCCAGTTCCTAATGAAATGGATTATACAGGTAAAAGCAATTTTTTTCTGATACAGCTATAGCATTTGCTGGTACCAAAATGTGTATATGTGGGAGTGGAAGGATGTGTGTGTGTGTGTGAGAGCAAATCACACAGATAATTGACATTACCATTATCTTATTGACTATTTTAAGTGTAGATCTGGCTTCACTTTCTGTGCTAAATCACTTCATCTCTTTTCCTTATTTAGCCAAGCTCCAAAATGGGACTTCTAATGCATACCCTCCTTGGTGAGATGCTTTTGAGTTCAATATGGGAAAATCACGAACATGGCACCTATCACCATATTATCCATGCACATAGTTTAAATACATAGTTTAAACTGGGCCATCAACACTTCCTGTTACAACAGCAAAACAAAACCTACATTTTTAGGGATGGTTAGCAGGAAGAACTTGCCAGTCAGCTAACTGCCTGGTATTTCAATTACATTGTCAGAAGTCAGTAGGGGGCGGGGAATGTATTTTATAACCTTTCTTAACTCTGGCCAAGTTACATTACTTCCAGAGGGTGTAAGTTTCAGAGTTATGTTCCTGTTACTGAGACTATTCTGTCTACAGCTCCAGCAAGTTTTGCCTCTAGGACCATTAATTTGAGATGAGCATAAGTCAAATGCAGGAAAGACTTAGGCGAGTCAGTCCTTGAGTTTGTTACATCTAGTCCCAGTAGCTTGTAGAGCCTCTTGCAGGGGTAAAGGAATCAGTGCCGTTGAGAGGAATGGGTTTGGAATAGACCTAGGGCCTGTGACTCCTGTCTCATATTCTATGAAGCTGCTGCTACCAATGAACAAATTAAGCTTATAATGTTCAAAAAATTGCCTATATTCTCCCAGGCTAAGAAGTGAAAATGTAATTTCACTCCTCAGGAGACTGACCTGCAAGAGCACAAGTAATTAACCATTACCAACTGAAGTAGGCTATAGTGCTGAAGAAGATACTGCAGAGAGAGTATAGAACAATTATCTCCTGCTAGTAAAGCTCCTAAGAGCTTTCCCCTGCTTTTTAAACGTAATTCATGAAAGATGAGAAAGAAGAGTTGGAAGAACAGGAATTCTCAAAATCAGTGGATTGGATAAACATTATAGTGACTTGTACATATAGACTCTGAGTTGGGCAATGTTACGCAATAAAATTGCTCTTTTTGTGACACAAAAAGCACCTAAATGTAATGACATGGTGCCTGTAAAGGTTGTCTCATAGCAAACATTTTATGTTCTCTGCTTTCCTAGCTCCTTGCAAAGAGAATAGCAGCCAAACAATTCTTTCAAAGTAATTTTTACACATAATTAGAATTAATACTTTAGACTCCATTTTAAAATGTTGGCCTCATACAAGGACATCCAAAGATTATCTTTGACTATTTCAAATGCCAGTTTATCCAAACATACAGAATACCAGTTCCAGAATGCAGATGTGGGATATGGACATCTGGTTAAGGCATTCATGTTTGACCTCTAGACTCCTCAACTGTATGTATGATAATCAGTGTGTACTTAAAGTCACATACTTATGACATATGAATGAATTCCATGTACCAGGTAAGAACCATCAGTCACAAAAGAAAGTAAAATAAGCTTAAAGGCCTTAGGCTTCATATCGATCACTGTTGTAGGGCAACTGCCTCCTAAAGGCACCTTCATGGCCTCACGGTAGCCCTACAAAGAGGCACATGACATTTCTTTCCTTATTCTGGGCGCTTGTTCTCTTCTTCTCAGGGGCCAAATGCCTGCCTATATTCTCCACTGTTATGTCAGAGGGCATCCTCCTTTCTAATTTTTTCCTGTTTTTTAGATTCCTCAATAATCCACAAAAGCTTCCCGCAGCTCCCATTGGCTGGGAATGGTGAACCACAGCCAACAGGAGCTGCGAGCAGCCACACTCAGGTAAATAAAGTGACTATGAACTGTGTCCAGCCTGTGATCCACTCATTGCTGACTCCTGTTCTACACTAAAGAGATCCTGCCCTGGGTACAGGATTGGATTCCCTCGGTCCAAGTGTCTCACTGGGAACTGGTCAGCAACATCTATAACAATAGGAAGCTGTCTTTTCCATTTTCCATACAGCCCCAGTGGATGCTATGTGCCACATGAGAGGGCTTTTGCTTCATCCACCTTTCATATTAGCATAACAAGTGCAGCCAACTAGGCACAAAGAGATAAAAATACCTCACACTTCACAAGCATGATAGCCAAGGCGCCCTGAAGGAATTCTGGATGAGGTTATGAAAGATATTATAACCATCTCACTTTCATTGTAACTAAGAGGAATCTATCAATAATTCATGTATTAGATGTTTTTCCCTACATTTCTTACCTCCAGCAAATGTTTCTGCTCAGTTTTCCTATCCTCCAGGTATTGTTGCTAGAAATGGATAACAAAATACAGGGGCAGCTCTCCAGAGAAGCTAGAGGTCAGGCATCAGCTGCCAGAGGGCCACATATGCATTCTAGTGAGTTTCAGGTATTACAAGTATTAATATCTTGATTATCTAAGGCCTGAGGCACAGAAAAGCTTCCAAAGATTTGCAAGGAAGAACAGCATCCAGAAGTTTGATCTGTGTCCTTGCAGGCTGCCTGTGAGACTGAGAGTCACTGTTCCCACTCCACCCTTTCCCCTCAGATTCCTACCTTCACGTGCAGTTTTCGTGGAAGAAAAACCTATTTTCCCCTGGTAGAAATGTAGCCGTGTTAGTCTGGTGTAGCTGAAACAAAATACAGGACTATGTGGCACTTTAAAGACTAACAAGATGGTTTATTAGATGATGAGCTTTCGTGGGCCAGACCCACTTCCTCAGATCAAATAATGGAAGAAAATAGTCACAACCACCTCTAATATCATTAACTCACTTGCATTCACCTCCTTTCCCCCCACCCCTACATCCCCCTTCTGTTCTGTAATGTGATTTGTCCTTTTCATGTGTGTTCATTTTTTTTAAATTGTATCCTTTGGTATATATGGTTGTGACTATTTTCTTCCATTATTTGATCTGAGGAAGTGGGTCTGGCCCACGAAAGCTCATCATCTAATAAACCATCTTGTTAGTCTTTAAAGTGCTACATAGACCTGTATTTTGTTTCAGCTATTTTCCCCTGGTATTTTTTATTTACAATACTTTTTTAAGATAACAGCCATTAATGTTTAGCATCTTACTGTTAGTAACATAAAACAGCTAAAGTAATACAGAAAGGTTTAGGTTGCTGTTAAGTCTTCGGAGCATTTTTTGCAGTCAGACCATTAGAAGAAAAGGCACCAAAGATGCTGAGCCTTCATAAGCCTTTTTCATAATTCCAGGGCCATTGTGATAATCTACTCTGACCGCCTGCATAACACAGGACATAAAATTCCCCAAAATAAATCCTACAGGGTATCTTTTAGGAAAACATCCAGTCTTGCTTCTAAAATGGTCATTAATGAAAAATCCAACATGACCCTTGGTAAATTGTTCAGATGTAAATTACCCTCCCAGTCAACATATATTACTTGTTTCAAAGCTGTTTATTCTTTGGCTCACTTTTGTATAATGAGGAAAAGTAACTTTTGCTTATTAGAATTTGTAGGTGGGTGATGGCAGAATTTCTCTCAACAATGACTTAATCACTTGAAAAAATATTCCTGTCTAGCACTGGGGGAATTTCATACCAACTAACACCTTTGATGGCTCTCTAGAGGATAGTGTGTCTAATTTTTTTTTTTTAAAAAAAACCCTTCTAGATGTCATAATTATAACCCAGAAAAAATGTCATGAAACTCAAAACAGAGTCAAATTCTACTGTCAGTAACACATATGCAACCCAGTTGAAAGCAGCAATCATATGAGATACCAGGCGTGAAATGTGGTCTATAACTACCAATTCTAAATGGGCACAAAAAGCTGTGAACTCTCAAAATGTAGTTTTCACTTGTAATAACTAGTTTTCTCCTTTATGTGGTAAAGTGTAAGAATAATTTCTCTTTTAGAGAGACTTCCTTTGAGTCACACCACTGTGCAATTATTCCACAAATTTTAACACACTTTAACTCACGGTCTCATATATTGTGAAAATAAAAACTAGGCTTTCATTTGAGAATCCAGCCTAGTTCAATGGAGACCACAATTGAAAGTATCTCAGGATACATCTACACAGCAGCGTTATTTCAGAATAACTGGCATCATTTTGAAATAACAAAGCGAGAGTCCATACACCAAGTCATTATTTCAAAATAACGTTGAGCTGGAACCCTCATCTTCCTGGAACCCTCAATTCCTGTAACCCTCATCTCATAAGGAGTAAAGGAAGTTGAAGGAAGAATGTTCTTCCTTCAACTTTCTGTTGTATAGGCAGAGCCAAAAGCCAAATTAAGCTATTTCGACTTCAGCTATGCAATTGACATAGCTGAAGTTGCGTATTTTAATTCAACTTTTGCCTTGCTGTGTAGACGGGCCCTCAGAGAAATATATTTGCAGTTATATTATGTGTTAATTATTCCTGGACAAATATCTTGCCCCAGATTAAACATGCTGCAGTATGTGTAGCCAGAATGAAATCACACACAACTCTGATATTTACCTCAGCTCTATTAACTACTGTATTTTAGCACCCAAGAGGCAAAATTTCCTTTTAAATTTCCTCTTAGTGGGAGATATTTAAGATCAGGGATTGTTTAGATGGTCCTTGATCTTAAGATCGCTACCAGTTCAAGTATTCTATGATTTTATATTACAGTATTTGGATATAGAAGTATCAAAAAACTGAAAAGGTAGGTAATCGAGAAGCAGAGAAGATGATGACATTTGCAGTTGGAGGGTTGGGTCCAGTTATTGAAATGAAAAAGGAGCTGAAGACAGTCCATCACTGAAATCCCGGCCCCACTGACACTAATGGCAAAAACTCCATTTGACTTCTGTGGAGGGAGGATTTCACCCGGTGTACATTGATGATGTTTCTCTGTGCTCAGAGGTTCCATTTAAAAGCCCACACTGCATTCTTTGAATATTAATTGCTACCAAAGCATCAGTTAATATCATGTCTGGCTTTGGGTGTGTCTAGACAACACAGTTTTTTCTAAGGGTACGTCTAGACTACTGCCTCTGTCGCCAGAGGCATGTAGATTAGGCTACCAGACATAGGAAGATGAAGCGGCGATTTAAATAATCGCCGCTTCATTTAAATTTACATGGCTGCCGTGCTGAGCCGACAAACAGCTGATCAGCTGTTTGTCGGCTCAGCGCAATAGTCTGGACGCGCGGGTGGTGACATCAAAGGTATTTGTCGACCACCCAGGTACACCTCATCCCAGGACGCGACAGAGGCATGTAGTCTAGACGTACCCTAAAAAAGTTACCTTTTTTCAAAAAAAATCACCTGCATCTAGACTGCCGCCATGTTCTTTTGAAAGTAAATCGAAAGAATGCGGCGGCTTTGTCAACAGTGGTAAACTTAGTTTTATGAGGAAGAATGCTTTTTTCAACAGATCTGTCAAAAAAAAGGCGTGGGTGGATGTGGGTTTTTTCTTCTGAAAAAAACAGACCTCCAGGGCAAAGCCCTGGTGGACACTCCATCTGCAGGAAAAACCTCTGTCGGTCCTGTCTGTAGCCATGTCTTAAAGGCACAGGCACCCTGGGCAGCCATTGTGGCAGGAAGGCAGCCAGAGGAAGCCACTGACCACACAGCTCTCCCTGCCTCTCTGCCAAGGAAGCATGGCACAAGTGCAAGACCCTTCAGACCTCCAAGGACCTTCCAGCCATCCCACAACCCATCAAAGGGCACAAAGAAGCGAGCTTTCAGGCCTGAGGTCCTGACATTATTGGAATTTTGGGGAGATGCAGAATCCCTGAAGGCTTTGCATTCCCGATGCCAGAATGCAGACATTTATGGCCGCGTGGCCAAGGGGCTGGCAAAAAAAGGCCATCACCCCAGAATCTTGGACCAAATGCAGGCCAAGGTTAAAGAACTCAGGCAGGGCTATGCCAGGCCCTATGAGTGCAGCTACACCTCCGGAGGAGTGCCTTACCATTACACTTACTTTCAGGAGCTAGACAGAATTCTGGGGGGTTTGGAACCCCTCTCTGCACCAGTTCTTGTCCAGTTCGGGTTGCGGACACCCGTCCAGCACTGCTAGGAGGTGGCTGAGGACAACCCAGATCAGCAGCTACAGGATGAAGAGGAGGAGGAGGACCCCAACAGGAGTCTGTCACTCTGACCCTGGAACCGGTCCCCCAGACCCAGGAGGCCTCGCAGCCATCTTCTGATGCTGGTGAGGGTACATCAGGTGAGTGCGGTCAGGTTCACACAGACAGAACAGGGGAGGTGGGAGCACAGGGGATGCAGGCCAATCTTCACATGCCATGCTCTTCCTGGACAGCTTTCACCTTTCTGTGCATATGCAAGCATGTTCAGTCTCAGGGCACACATGGGTAGCTGCTCACAGCTCAGGGAGGGCCCCACACATGTCTGACCCTAGGGAGGGCTGTCCTCCCCCTGCCAGGAACTGCAGGAAGCAGGCTGGTCCCAAGGGCTCATGCACGGCACCTCACAGTCCACTGCAAGTGTCACACATAGAACCCGGCCATGTATGCACATGCCTCATCACCCACCCAGGCCCACAGAAGCCACAGGCACTAGAGCAGTGGTCCCCAACCTTTAGAGGCTCCTGGGAGGTGAGGCCACTCATGCACCGGGCACCTGGGAAGTGGGGGCCACTCACGCGCCAGGCACTCAGGGGCAGGGCCGCGCATCTGGGGGCACGCCAGGGGACTGGGATGCCCTTGCACCCGGCGCTGGCGTGTGCCCCAGGGCCGGGGCTGGGGCCGCCCGAACGCCTTGTGCCGTGGGCCTGGGGCCGGCGCTGCCGCCCGAGCCACGTGCCTGGGGCCGGCACCGGCGCCACTCGAGCACCGTGCGCCCGAGCGCCCGCATGTGCCCCGGGGCTGGGGCCACCCGAGCGCCACGCAACCAGCGCCGGTGCATGTCGCGCGCCTGGGGCCAGCGCCTCCCGTGCGCCGGGCCGGTCCAGGTTGTCGGCGGGCACACATGAATGCCCCGGCGGGCGCCATGGTGACCGCGGGCCCCACGTTGGAGACCACTGCACTGGTGGATCTACAACGACCTCATGTGCAGGCATGTTGAGGCCCTGGAAAGGATGGAGGAGACCATGGCAGAGAGGGCATGGGAAGAGGCTCGGTGGCACGACTGCTTGCTGGAGGAGCTCCTCCAAAAGCAGACAGCAATCTGTGGCACTATCCAGGATGCCATGAGTGTCCCAGGTCCTGTCCCTGTTGCCGGTCCTCATGCTCAACCTGCTCCAGCGTCCCCTGCACCCCTCTTCTTCCCCCTCACACCCTGCTCTCCCTCACCCACTGCCATCACAGACCCAGCTGCAGCCCCCCCTCTTCAGCAGCCCCCTTCTGTCCCAGGCCCCACTCGACCCCGAACACATCTAGACGGCATTTTTTCAGGCCAGGTGATACCCTCATCCCTAAACCTCTCCCCTGCCCCCAGTTAAAAAGACTTTGTTATATTTACAGGAAAGTTTATTTTTGATAACATTTTGAACACAGTTTTATTTTGTTAGGAAATGTTTTTTGCACACTGTTTGATGGTTTTTTAATACACTTAATGTTTTTGACAGAAAACCTGGTGTGTGTTAACTGTCTAGAGACTGACACTGGGATGGGTTGTGGGAGGAAAGGTCTTGCAGGGGGCCCAGGCCACAGGCCCCATTAGGGAGACCCTGGGGAAAGTCATTGGGCTCCTGTTGAGAATCTCTCATGCAGTGCCTTCGGGATGCAGACCCCCACCTGATGTGCTTGGCAGATGGCAGCTGTCTGGGGCTGCTTAAACTGCCTCCCCTCGACATCAGTCCGTGTCCCCCACCCTGGGAGGAAGGCCTCCCCTTTTCTCTCCACTAGCACGCAACACGCAGCTACCATCTCAGGGATATTGTGTTCCCCCATGTTGAGGCAAGTGAGCAGGCACCTAAACCTCCCCTTTAGCTGGCCAAAGGCGCATTCCACCTGCAAGCCTGTCCAGGTCAGGTGCACATTAAATTGTTCCCTGCTCACGTCCAGATGACCAGTGTAGGGCTTCATGAGCCAGGGTATAAGGGGATGTGCTGCATCGGCCATGATGCACATTGGCATCTCCACGTCCCCAACAGCAAAGTTTTGTTGCAGGAAGAATGTTCCAGACTGTGGTACAGGTAGGAATTTCTGAAGATTCAGGCATCATGTGCCCAGCCCGGCCACCCCACACAAATGAATTGTCCACAGTGGTCAACGAGGGCCTGTAGCACCATGGAGATATAGCCCTTTCTGTTGATGCGCTGGGCTGCTCAATGGGGTGGTGCGCAGATTGGGATGTGAGTTCCATCAAGCGCTCCTCCACAGCTCAGGAGTCCCAGCCCAACAAAGCCTGCCATGATGGTGTCCAGGTCTCCAAGCCAGACAATCCTGTTCAGCAGCTCCAACCTGATGGCTCTCACCACCTGCAGAAATGGACACACAAACACACAGCATAGGAAGTTAGAGGGGGTGCCCAAGTCCTTGAGAGGTGATCCCCACCCTCTTCCCCCCCTGAAAACTCCAGGAGCTCCCCCTAGGTGGCCCCTCCCAGCAGTAGGGCATGGAGGGTTCCTGGCCTCACCCCTACTGCCTCCCCCACTCTCTCTGCCCTTTTCTGTTACACTCCCCTACCCCGTATGGACTGTCCCCCAAGAGAGTCTTACCTCTATCAACATGGCGCCAACAGTAGATCTCCCCACGCCAAACTGGTGTCCCACCGAACAGTAGCTGTTGGGGGTGGCCAGTTTCCAGAGCCACCCTCTTCTCCAGCGGGATGGTGGGGTGCAGGTGGGTATCCTGTCATTGCTAGATGCTCTTTTTCAAAAGAGGCTTTTTCAAAAGTATTTTTCAAAAAAAACCTCTTTCAAAAAAGGCATGTAGTCTAGACGTAGCCTTTGATATTGTGGTTCAGACTGTTGCCTGGTTTGGACAATCATGCAAAGGTGTAATAAGACAAAAGGTGTCTCTCATGAACTTTCCCCGGATTCCTGTATCACCATCCAGAGCACAAATGGGGAAGAAGACTCTACAGAGCCACTGCAGTCCTCCCTGTGTGCAGGTAGCCGGTGAGGAGAGGAAGAAGTTCTATTACGAAGCATAGGTATAGCCCTGCGTGGATACAAAATTTGTATCTGAATTTGTATCTGCAAAAATGAGTCACAATATCCTCATTCCTATTTGTGGATGTGTATAACGGTGGCTATAAATCCGATATCCTTCAATTTTCAAGGCTCTACACACAGGAGACGTACACTGTACTGGTTCAACTTAACTAGACATGTTATGCAAGTGTAAAGACCGATTCTGCCTTTTACGGGGGGGGGGGGGGGGGGGGTGACTGAATATAGTTGTGTGTCCTAAGAGGATCCTAAGAGGATCCACTCTTACAGGTTTTTTTTGGTTGTTTTTTGTTGATGTGGGGTTTTTGGTTTGGTTGGTTGGATTTTTACATAGAGGCGATCTGTACTGCCCCAGGGGAAAATAATGTAGCAGTTTTTAAGTGGATGGTTTAGGGGAAATGAGCCAAGAGAGTTTAAATTTAAGGCATCCAGAGAATCCAAAATAAAACTGGATTTTACTGTTGCAAAAGAACATTCAAAAGAAGTTTTACTATAGTAAAATGATAGTTCCCTATCCTTAATATATTGTTGGAGGTAGAAAACAAATCTTGGTTTTTAGTTGTTTTTTGTTTTTGTTTTTGTTTTTGGTGGTGTACTAAGACAAAGTTTTTGGGAAGAATGATTTGTATTAATAGGAAATTAGGATTGGCACTACTGCAGCTATGGTGCATGAATGTGTGTCCTAGGATATAAAGATTAAAGGTTTAATACATTTAGGGTATGTCTACACTACAACATTAATTCGAACTAACTTAGTTCGAATTACTTAATTCGAACTAAGCTAATTCGAACTAACGCGTCTAGAACTAAAAACTAGTTCGAATTAGCGTTTTTCTAATTCAAACTAGCATGTCCACATTAAGTGGACCCTGAACCAGGCTTAAGGATGGCCGGAAGCAGTGCCGGCAGGGCATCAGAGGAGGACTTAGAGCGTGGAGATGCTGTCTCAGGCTAGCCAAGGGCTGCGCTTAAAGGGACCCGACCCCCACCCTGGACAGACAGTTCTCAGGGTGCCCCGCTTGCAAACCAGTCCTGGTTTGGAGTGCCCGGAGTGCTCACACTGGGCACATCACAGCACTCGGCCATCAGACCGGCTGCACTTGCCGCAGGCTGCCATCTGGGGAGAGGGAGCAATTGGGGGGCTGCAGGAGAGCTTCCACCCCCAGAAGCCCACAGAGCCAGCCCAGTCCTCCCCATCGGGGGCTTGTGCCCCATTCCTCCCTCACCTCCTTCCACTTATCCTTCCCTAGCCCCTCGTCTTGATGTACAAAATAAAGATAACTTGTCTTCCAAAATGGAATCTGTCTTTATTGAACAAAACTGGGGGAGACTGGGAAAAGGAGGTGGGAGAGGGGAAGAGAGAGGGTGGGAGAGGGGAGGGCAACTACAATGATCAGGGGTTGGGAACAGGTCCCATATGAAGAGAGGCTAAAGAGACTGGGACTTTTCAGCTTGGAAAAGAGGAGACGGAGGGGGGACAGGATAGAGGTCTCTAAAAGCAGGAGTTGGGTGGAGAGGGTGCATACAGAAAAGTTCTTTGTTAGTTCCCATAAAGAAGGACTAGAGGACACCAAAGGAAAGGAATGGGTAGCAGGCTTCAAACTAGTAAGAGAAAGTTCTTCTTGACAAAGCAAAGAGTCAACCTGTGGAACTCCTTGCTGCAGGAGGCTGTGAAGGCTAGAACTAGAACAGAGTTTAAAGGGACGTGAGATCAAGTGATGGCGGTTGGGTCCATGGAGTGCTATTAGCCAGGGGGTAGGAGTGGTGTCCCTGCCCAAGGTTTGTGGAAGGCTGGAGAGGGATGGCATGAGACAAATGGCTTGGTCACTGTCTTTGGTCCATCCCCTCCAAGGTCCCTAGGGTTGGCCGCTGTCAGCAGACAGGCTACTGGGCTAGATGGACCTTTGGTCTGACCCAGGACAGCCATTGTAAGCTCAGGGCTCAGGGTCGGGGGTCTCAGTGGACCCCCTTGATTTTCATGCACACCTGCTCCTGGGTGGCCAGGCTGGCAGCTCTCCTGCCCTAGCCGGCCACTTTCCTGTGCCTAGTGCGGAGATCGTGGACTAGGTCCACGATGTCCGCACTAGCCCAGGCGGGTGCCCGCCTCTTGCGGTCCCGGGCAAGCTCCCGGGAGCCACCAGCCTGGTCCCGGGAAGAGGGGGAGGGCTGGGGGGCATCGGGTGGCTGGCTCGATCCGTGCCAGGTGCAGGGTCTGCTGGCTGGGTGCTGGCAGGCTTGCACCTGGCACGGGCACCGTAGCCAGCCCGTGACCCTTTAAGGGGTCCGGGGCCGGGAGGGAGGCAGTAGAGTTTCCCTGGTGTTGGCCAGAGTGGCCACCAGGGAAAGCTGGGGAGGGCTAGCCTCCCACTAGTTCGAATTAAGGGGCTACACACCCCTTAATTCGAACTAGCTAGTTCGAACTAGGCTTAATCCTCGTAAAATGAGGTTTACCTATTTCGAACTAAGCGCTCCGTTAGTTCGAATTAAGTTCGAACTAGCGGAGCGCTAGTGTAGCACCTGTGAAAGTTAGTTCGAACTAACATCCGTTAGTTCGAACTAACTCTGTAGTGTAGACATACCCTTAGATCTGAATATAAGAAAACTGGATTGGATTTTTGAACTCTTTATTTTCTTTTTTGCGTGAAATTATTAGCATGCATACAGCATACTTTATCTTTACCTATTGGAAATATTTTGGATTTATTAGTGTCTGATGATGTCTCTGATGAGGTGTTTATTTCCAATAAAATTTTTTAATGAAAAACGTTGTAGGAAAATCAGTTTTAGTAAAAGAAATGCTTTTTGAAACTTGAAAATCTTCAATTAATCTTCTTTCTTATGTATATTATATACTGCTCTTGGCTTCACCTAGAACCAAAACTGTTTGTGTATCACCTGTCACAATGATAACCCAATCCTAACATGAGGCTTCTGTATAATAATAATAATACCACCACCAAAATACTGTGAGAGAACATATTTGTGAACCAATAAATCAGATTTATAGAGTAGAAGTTTTTCAGAGACTTAGGTAACTCTTGGCAAGCACGCAAACTTCTGAATGAGTTAAATGAGCATAATTGGTTAAAAAATAAATAATTTTAATAGGATATACTATGACGTTTTGACCTAAAATTTCATTAGAATCTTCCCTAATTGCTTATCTTGTTAAATTTTTACTTAGTCTGATGTGCCAGAACAATTTATTGAATTCATCGCATATACCAGGGGATCTTTGCATTATTTCATTGTCTCCTATAGGCTTCCTGTGTGAACCTTTCCAACCCCCCTCCCCAACATTATTATGTTGGAAGGCATTGGAGGGTGTCATCAACCAGTTGTTTGATCTATAGACAGTTGCAAAAGTGCTTGAAGATATGGCTCTTCTAAACAGATTCCAGAGGCTCCCCAATATCCTCACTTCTAATTCCCTCCACTCCCTACCCCCAACAGATCCATAGGGTTCTGCTCATTAATGCCTGGAACATTCTTGATATTTTTCAGTTGTGTTCCAACGTTGTTAAGTTACATTTAAACACAGAAATGCTATTATGCTGAGTTTGGGGTTCACAAGCATGGCCAATAATTGTGTGTGTTCACTGTTGCACATCAGGTCTGCCCACTAAATAATATTACTTTCTAAATATTGTTATGTAAACAGCTAATATGCCACAATGAAATATATTGTCAACAGTGTATATTGGTTAACAGCACATAAAGAATAAAAAATGGATTTCAAGCCAAAATTTTCAGAACTGGGTACCTAAAAGTAGGGATAAAATTTTAAAATCATATTCCTAAAGTCTTTAGTCTTTCAAAAATGATATGGACAAACTTTACTCATTCTACTCTTATTATATTAGCATATGCAAGATTCTAGATTTTAATTTTTAAAGGAGAGTGCTGACATTATTGTCCACTAACTGTTGAGACAAAAGCTATATAATTGTGACAATCACAATCTTTTCTATTGCTATCGACCAAAAAAAGCTATAGTTTTAAAGGATTAATTACATACAATTGTCATTTTTAAAAATGACTACTATAATGACAATCCTCCAGATAAACATATATATGTAATTAGAGTGATTACAATACAGCAATAACCCATCACCACTTATTATTATAAAACCATAAACTATTATTCATTATCCTATAAAATTCAAAATCTAATTGAAAGTGCTAGTTTAGCATAATTCCCACAAGTCATCATTCTTTAATATTGTGAAATGAATGAGGTTTTCGTGCAGCTATTAATTGATACTGACAAGCAATAACCACTGAAATGAAACTCCAATTATGAGAGGCAATTAATCACATATACTGTCATCTGTGGTGTCAAACAAAATTCAATAAAGTTCTAAACAGTAAAAATAAAAGGGGGAATTTATAACTCTTACATTTTAATTCATTTCACGGAAACAAGATTGTCCTTTGGTGGAGTAACCAAGCAATAACACCAGTGCTATTTCCACTATTTATGAAGTGTTTCATTTTGTTATAATCTCTGGTTTAAAAAATGTTTTTCCTTCTTTATGAAGACTTTTACCATATTGTAGGTATATTTCTAAAGTAGTCTGTCTAGTTTGTAGCATAACTGGTGGCTAGTCTGGTACTTATGGTAGGCAAATATCTTTCCTGTCTGTGAATTTCAGCCACAATCCAGGATAACACTTACACATGCACTCATCTTTTAGCATGTGAGGTATAAGCATGTGCTTATGTGCACTTCTGAAAAGGGATGCTTTCCTGAATTGTGGCCATATGGCACATTGTGGTATCTGCATACCAGCAAAATTATTTAAAGCAAAATTAAATCAGAATTCATTCCCCATCCAATTTGTATAATGTTTTCGTTTGCATGAACTTGTAATTTTTTTTTAATGTTTGTTCCTTTTTCACAGTTTCCAGTCAGTGAACCTTTCAAACACCACAATTTGGCATTCCAATGAATACAAAATTAATGTAAAACAGTTTAGTACCTTAGTAATTGATTGGACTGGTGCTATGTAAAATTCAGACACCACATTTAGATGCCATGTTTGCAAAGCAGGCTCATGGTGTAATTTGACATGACATTTGATTAATAGTGTTCTCTAGAAGTCCTTTATTTATGCTCCTCCAAAAAATGATACTTTTTCATGTCAAGAAAG
The DNA here is from genome assembly GCF_052426305.1 of Pelodiscus sinensis. Classification (NCBI taxonomy): domain Eukaryota; kingdom Metazoa; phylum Chordata; order Testudines; family Trionychidae; genus Pelodiscus; species Pelodiscus sinensis. The sequence goes on along the minus strand of NC_143058.1, from coordinate 40,165,116 downwards.
CTAAATAGACCTCCATCAGATCCCATCAACATGGCAGCCAGAAAAACTCACTTGAGAGCAGTGATGTCAGCTATGTTCTGATCTGTATCAGTCTCCATCCCTATTGGGTGGGCAGCTCTGAGCACAAACTTAGTCAAACATTTTCTATGAGAACATGATCTATTATTCATTGCATAAATAGGTGACACTGACTAAAATTTAGCAACATAAAAAAAGCTGGATCAACTTCTGATGAGAATAGTCCCAGTTCAGTAAGTCAGAGAAATCCTAAATATTTTCTTCACTGTACTTTGCTGGTCATTGGTAACTTTATTTGCTCTTTAAGTTCCATCAGTGCTAGGAAGCTTTAGAATGAATCAGTGAAGCAGTAATAACATCTGATCAGTGCTCGTCCTACAGTGGAATATCCAACAGAAGCATCTTTCTATAAGAAGTACATGAGATCTGAAAGGTGAAGGAGAAATACGTGTCTGAGGAACCCCTAAAATAGACACAACTGTATTTAGTTAGGTCTAGGGCACTTCCAAAACATATTCTTCTCATTCAGTGAAGCTATATTTTTAAAAATTGCACTCTTGTAATGAAAGTTGAAACTAAAGAAGCGAATGTGCTAAGCATTTCCTATTCTGATTTATATAGCCAGTGTAATAATTTCTCTGTTTTAAATATTGTGTCTTCATCTAACCCCAGCAGACATGGGGATGTACCATTGTGGTTTATAATCATTCATACAATATGTAATTAGGTTTAAAATTCTATTATGAGGAAACCATCACTTTTAACCTTTTAGGTTATTTAGTGCCACTAACAGTAAATAAAAAGTACCTTTAAATGCTTTTTTCCACTAAATATATTTGATTTTTTTACGCTGAGTTTTTAATTGTTTTCAGTAAATAAAACTAAAAAATGTATAATATTAATAATGGCAATGGCTTTGTTAAAAATCAAATTAATCACACCATCAAGGTAACTCAAATGTCTAGAGAAAAATTCTTGAGATAGTCCTTTCCATTGCTGGATATTCAAAGACTCTTGTGTTTATTTTTCTTGGTTGTACATCTGAATAGTTAAACCTTCATCAGATCTCTATGACAGTAATAAAAGAGAGTCTTCAGGTTATGGTAAAACAGTAAGTTTGCATAGGGCATTATTTAAACAACAATTGGTATTATTTGTAACTGTAATTTGAGTTTAATTCCATTTTATACCACTAAAAAGTTTTAGGTGTCTGGGGTTTTTTTAATATTCATTTCTTCTTCTAAAAAGTTATTGTTCTAGGACCAACTCTGAACACCCACGCTGAAAATTCCTGACAGCACTTTCATCTTATGTTTTAGCACAGAAAATTTTGTTGCCAAGGTAACTGACTTTATCGGAGTAACAGTAAATTTAAAATATTAAAAACTAAAGGATGCAAGTTCTAAAGTTACAAGGATAAAACAAATGCTAATTCTATCAAACAATAGTTAAAATGATGTGGAGTCAAACATAACTATTTTAAGGGGGTAAATCCAGATTCTTTAAAATAAACATAAAACCCTCTTGAGCAATGCCGTTATACCTATTACTTTTCAGGAAGAACGGCATTGAGCAAGAGGGGTTTTTTTGCGCAAGAAGGGGCAGTGTAGACGCTCCTTCTTATGCAAGAGCCTCTTCTAAAAAAAATGGTGGCTCATTAGGTATGCAAATTAGGCTCAGCGATATTCCACGCTTAGCCTCATTTGCATATTACTAGTGCAAGAAGCCGCGAGTGTAGACATAGCCTTTCTGTTTTAATAGTTCATTTAAAAAATGACACATTTTGGACTATTTCATGAATGGGTTATAAAGCAGGTTATATGCCACAAAAATGCACCTGATCCATAAATTAATCCATATTTAAAGCTCCCACTGGCTTTAATGGGAGTGGCATACTTGGAATAATTGCATAATCTGGCCCTAGTTATAGTTTTTTCCTTATCATAGCTTTGGGGAGGTTTTACTGTTACTGAAGACATTTTCAAAAAAATTGAATCATTCCTACTTCTTATTCCCCGTTGAATAATAACCCTCTGCTAGAGACATCACAGGCATTCTATAGCAACCAGTTCTGATGTCCATAAGCAGAGGATTTTGACTTGAATTGGGATATAAATCTGACTGATTCTGAAAAGTTGTGGGAAATTATGATGTGTTGTTTATACAACACTGAAAATGTTATGGCCATTCGTTTATCTTAGATAAATCATGAAATTATACATGTAAATATTAGCCTCAATACTTGGTCTGTGTCCCATCCTGCTATGAACTCATTTGGATATTCCCCTGGATAAGTGCCTGCACTATCAGGACATGAAACTGTAAGCTACTCCCTGCTTCAGGGCGGCTGTGTCTAGACTGGCAAATTTTTCCGCAAAATCATCTGCTTTTGCGGAAAAACTTGCCAGCTGTCTACACTGGCCGCTTGAATTTCTGGAAAAGAACTGACGATCTCATGTAAGCTCGTCAGTGCTTTTCTGGAAATACTATGCTGTTCCCGTTCGGGCAAAAGTCTTTTTCTGAAAGACTTTTGCGCAAAAGGGCCAGTGTAGACAGCACAGTACTGTTTTCCGCCAAAAAGCCCCGATCGTGAAAATGGCGATCAGGGCTTTTTTGCGGAAAACCGCGTCTAGATTGGCCACGGCCACTTTTCCGCAAAACGTGCTTTTGCGGAAAAGCATCCTGACAATCTAGACGCACTTTTCCGAAAATGCTTTTAACGGAAAATTTTTCCGTTAAAAGCATTTTCGGAAAATCATGCCAGTGTAGATGTAGCCGGTGTGTCTACACAGCAAAGATATTTCGGAATAATGGCCATTATTCCGAAATAACTATGCAAGCATCTACAAAGCAATTCCATTATTTCAAAATAATTTAGAAATAATGGATGGCTTATTCTGACTTCTGTAAACCTCATTCTATGAAGAATAACGCCTATTCTGAAATAGTTATTTCGAAATAAGGCATGTGTAGATGCTCCACTTCTGCTATTTTGAAATAGCCCCTCACCAGGGACATTCTAAGTTATTCCTCCGGAGCTCTAAATCGAGATAGCATGTCTATATTAGGTACATTCACACTGCAGCTGGGAGCATGCCTCCCGGGCTGGGTAAGATTTCCACTACCTCTGCTTGAGCTAGTGCTCTAAAAATGGTAATGTGGACATTGTGGCAAAGGTGCTGCTCAGACGATTGCCTGAGTCCAAACCAAAGTGATCCCCATAGTTTGAGCTCAGTTGACTAGCCTGAGCTTCTGCCCATTCTACAGAGTATAGTGCACTAACTCAAGCAGAGCTAGTTCAAATCTGTCTACCCAGGCCAGCATGATTACCAGACTTGCTGGGCCCTTTGGCAAGGCAAGGAGATGGGGGCTCTGTGCACCAAAAAGGGCGGGGCCTCAGGTAGAAGGGATGGGGTTAGGGCTAGCCTCGCCCAGGCTGCTCTCAATGCTGCTTGGAGTGAGTGCGTGGAGTTCAGTAGCAATTTAAAAGGCACAGGGATCCAACTGTTGCAGCAGGGGCAGCAGTGCCCAGAGCCCCAGATCCTCTTGAATTGCTGGGTCCTGGGGCAGTTGCCTTCTTTGTCCTCCCTTCCTCCCAATCAGCAGGCCTGACAGAGGCTGGGAAGCAAATTCCCAATTGCAATCTATACATATCCTTGGTCACTTAAGCACTTGAGGAGTTGGCCACGAGTGACTCTTTGGTGACTCAAAACAAAACAGACTGTTCATATATATAAAATATTTAGCAATGTATTTTAAAAGCAGCCTGGCTTCTCCATTCATTTTTAGAAGTAAACACTTAAATTGTTTATATAATAAAATGCTATTATGAGGCACTATAGTATTTAGCTACGAACAGTTCTCTCCTAGTGAACTTGCAGCCACAAAAATTCAATTGGATGAACACAGTTCCTTCTGGAGTTACTGAATAAGGATTATTTTAATTTTAAAATATAAAAGTCTGATAGAATAACTTGACCTCAGGCTATGATGTGACATTATAAATAAATCCAGATTTTTATCTCCAGAAATCTGAGGACCACTCAGATATGTGGCTTGGATCTGCATGGTACTGGGTACTTTGGTTGTGATCCAGAAAAACATTCAGGCACATGCTTAACTCTGAACTTCACAATGGTTTCATTGATTTTAATGGTATACTCATTCCTAAATTTAAGCATAGATCTGTATTGCAGGACTGAGCCCGTAATTCTAAGGGCCAAATCCTGCAGTCTTTATTCAGGTAAAATTCCTTCTAAAGGCAATGGGACTTTCATTACCATAGTATTCTTCAATATATGAAAAACATAGAAACTACAATAAAATATTTCTTTTCCTTCTCAGGATGGAGGAAAAGTGGCTTGATTAGTCTCTAGGTTTTTTGTTTATGTGTGCGGGTATGTTCTGGTTTTGCTTTTTGTCTGTGCATGTGCTGAAATGTTGAGTGAACGCTAAGTTTAAGAAACTAGTTTTGGGTATAGTTCTTTCTTATGACTCTGAAAGTTGCACTTCCAAAAATCTCATGAGCCAGTGACTGACAGTTTTGTTGTTCAAGTGGAACATAGTTGCATGAGAGAACATGCGTGCAGTGGGAAAGGATCTCGTGGGTACCTAGAGTCAATCCTATGGGAGCCTTTGACTATCAGGAAAGAAAGCTTGATTCAACGGAGAACCAGTGCATGGACCAGACCAGTGGGATTAGCTAATGTGCTCAAAGCAATCAGTTTTGCTAAGTGCAAAGATGAATTCAGGCTATTCCAAATTATTTAAGATGTGGGGCTTCATTCCCAGGTATCATAAACTAAAAAAAAAAAAAAACAGGAGATCATCTATGAGAGGCTTACCATGGTCAGGTCTGAGTCTGATAGAATGAGGTAGATATGGCCAATTGAAGCAGAAGTTTGTTTTTGCTGCTGTGGGTGTTAGGCATCCTCAGCAGTATGAGTTAAGGGAGCAATTGGTGAGAATCTGGCAGTCACCCAGATGTGTTCAATATGCCAAAAAAAAGTGCAGGTGCTGTATTGTGGGAAAAGGCAAAGCTAGCAAAGATCCACTCAGCTCTGCCCCTGAGTGGAGGGGGAAAAAAGTTTGAGACACTTCCTGTTGGGAACATTCTGATTCCATTGGAAATGTTCTCTGGGAATGTATTGACTTCATTGAATTTTTTGATGGGATATGCCAAAATTATTCTCATTTCAATATGATCAAAATATTTTATTTCAATAAAGTTGAAACAAACTTTTATCATATAAACTTGTAATTTAAAATATAATGCAACTTACGATCAAAACGTAGTTGAAACAAAACATTTTTGCCCTTGAAAAATCATGGAGCAGGTCCTCAAGGAATCTAGTTTGAAACAGGTTGATCAGGCATGAACTACCCTTGGCAAAGCCATGTTGACTGTTCCTGATCATCTTCCTCTCTTCCAACTAATTGCCCTCTATAATGAGATAACTGGCTCTGTGCATATGGGGAAAAGCGGTGGATGTGAAATACCTTGACATTTGGTATCTCCCACAGTATTCTGGACAGCAAAGTTAAAGTAGTATGGATTGAATGAATGGACCATAAGATAGACAGAAAGCTGGCTAGATTATCAGGCTCAACAAGTAGTGATCAATGGCTCTATGTCAAATTGGCAGCTGGTAGCTAGTAGAGTGCCCCAGATGTCCATCCTGGGGTCAGTTATGTTCAACATCTTGATTAATCATCTGGATGATGGGAGGGATTGCACCTTCAGCAAGTTCGTAGATGACACTAAACTGGAGAGAGAGGTAGACCGGCTGGAGAATAGAGATATAGTCCACAGTGACCTAGACAAGTTGAAAGATTGGGCCAAAAGAAATCTGTTGAGGTTCAACAAGGATAAGTGCCTTGTCCTGCACTTAGAAGGGAAGAATCCCAAGCACTGCTCCAGGCTGGGACCAACTGGCTAAGTGCACTTTAGGGAACATAGGGGATGAGAACCTGGATATAAGTGAATAGCGTGCCCTTGTTGCCAAGAAGACCAACAACATATTAGCCTAAATTTGTAGGAGTGTTGCCAGCAGATATTCCCCTTTATTTGACACTGGTGAGGCATCATCTGGAGTATTGTCTCCATTTTTGAGCCCTCCACTACAGAAAGGATGTGAACAAACTGGAAAGTCCAATGGAGGGCAATGAAAATTATGAGGGGCCTGAAGTGGGACTTATCTGAAGAGAGGCTGAGAGAACTGTGCTTATTTAGTTTACAGAAGAGAAGAGTGAGGGGGGATTTGATAAGAGCCTTCAACTACCTAAAGGGGGGTTCCAAAGAGCTAGGCTAGGCTGTTCTCAGTGGTGACAGATGACAGAACAAGAGGCAATGGTCTCCAGTTGCAGTGAGGGAGGTTTAGGTGAGATATTAGGCAAATCTATTTCACTAGGAAGGTGATAAAGCCCTGGAATGAGTTGCCTAAGAAGGTGATGCAGTCTCAATCCTTAGACATTTTTAAGGCCTGGCATGACAAAGCCCTGGCTGGGATGATTTAGTTTGGTTGATCCTGCTTTGATCGGGATTAGACTAAATGACCTTCTGAGGTCTCTTCCAAGCCTAATTTTCTATGGTTCTATACCTCATCAGACTGAAACACGTGGATAAAATTACATCAATGTTTCCAAACCAAAATATTTTAGAATTTTTATTTTGTAGTAAATTTCAAATTTCTATTCTGATTGGGAATGAAAGAATATTTTGACATGTCAGAACTTCCCACAAAACAGAAATACTGTTTTCTGACCAGATGAACTCTTGAGGAGGGGAAAATGAAGATGAAAGCAAGGGAGAAATTTTCTTTTAAAAGAACAGACATTAGGTTGCTTACACCTGGGTAGTAGATGTGTAGAGCTGTGCAAATCTGCAGGTATCCACTTTATATCCACTGGAGTCTGTATCCGCAGATGTGGATTCAGAAATTAGCAACTCATTTTTGTGTATACAGATGCTAATTTTTTATCTGCACAGGGCACTATAGATGGATAGCCTTCACACTGGTAATACATAGTGTCACAGATCTGGTCAGTTTCTCCCTACTGATGACTTATCAGATTGTTGTGAGGGGATCCAGCTGCTGGATCGTCTATATTTTAAGCCTCTGGAGTTAAAACAAAGACCAGGCACCACTCCTTTTCTCAGCAAACTCTGGGAGTGTAGACCATCTATTTAGCAACCCATCTTGAGAGCTATCACCATGCAGTCCCCTGCCTATTCCCTAGAATCAGTGCAGATTCCTCAGACTCTCCTGGTAGCTTAAACACACCCTTTCCCTAAATTCCACTCAAAGGGGTGAACCTTCTTGTTTACCTCTTCAAGGAGCCATATGTTCTATGTAACATATAATTCACAGAAATACTTCATACAGATAGGTCAGCTCTTGTCTTTTACTACCTTCAAGTCCCAATATGATAGCGGAAATGAAATGCCGGCCCATGGGTCAGATCCAGTGCACCAGTGTTAGCTCCTGGAGGCACTCCTCCTCTATATTTACCTGCATGTCTGTGGATACCAGCAATCACAGTTCCCATTGGCCATGGATTGCTGTTCCTAGCCAATTGGAGAGGCAGGAAGTGGTGTCCCAGTCCATGCCACTTCTTGCTGCTCCCATTGTTTGGGAATAGCAATCTGCAGCCAATGGGAGTTGTGATCGCAAGTACCTGTAGCCATGAAGGTAAATATAACAGTAGTAGACTGCCAGAAGCTAACCCTGGCAAACTACTGCCATGTTATTGTCCACCCCTGCTCTATAATATCAACCTCCCCAATTGATCTGTGTAGTGGGGCGGATTGGCTGCCCACTGACACGGAGGAGGAGGAACCCCTCCGACCACCATGTTGAGCTGAGGCTGATCCTGCCCAGCCACCTGACTGGAAGCCACGGGACAGGGCCAGAGCTATAAAAGCCCAGCCAGCAGCCTCAGTCGGGGCTGAGCCTTCAGAGGGACCAGAGGCTTACTCAGGGCACTCAGTCTGGGAGGCTGAGACTGAGGCCTGGCCTGGGCTTGGGCCTCCAACCTTCCTGAAGCCCAAGGCTGACTACCTGCTCCCGGTCTGGGAGGCTGTGACCGAGGCCTGGCCTGGTCCTCCAACCTTCCGGGAGCCAGAGGCCACCTACCAGCTACCTGCCTGGGAGGCTGAGGCCTGGCCCAGCCTGCCTACCCTAGCAGACCCCGGAGAGGACCTAGAGGGCCAGCCTGGTTCTGTGCCCCAGCCCCTGCCCAGGAACCGGGAGAAACTGCGGCCACTGTCGAGACCAGAGGCTTGGCCCAAGACCTCGACAGAGCCTGACCCTGAGGACTGGCCAAGATGCCTGACCCCGCCTGCACCCAGGAAACGGTCTGAGCACAGCAGACCTGAAAGCAGTGGAGGACTGGACCGGACCGCCGGGACCCCAATGGGACGAACCTGCCATGGACTTCTACCTGTGCCACTAGAAACCCAGATACCAGCTGAGAGGGAGAAGGGAAATGGCCCGGGGGTGAGTGGGAGGCCCCAAGGCCAGCGAGTTTCATGCTGGAGCCCCCGCTGAGCCCGTAGCAGCCTGCACTGCTGCTCCTAGGGCCTGGCCCGGGGCACAGTGGAGTGGGTGGGCCTGCGGGTGGTAGTCTCACCCTCCTAGCCACTACTGCCAGCAATTGGCCAGCACCCCTCCTGAACAAGGAGCCTCCGAGTTTGTTTGCCAACGGCCTGGCCTTATCCTTAAGATATGCTGGTGTGTTTGCTGCCATGCCCTGACCTAGGGCCTGGCCTCCCTTTAAACTGACTTTGTTTGTTTGTTTCCCCACCCTGACTGAGGGCCAGGGCCTCCAAAACTCACGGTGGTTGTTGCTGCCATGCCCTGAACCATGGGCCTGGCCATCCTGTAAAGACTAATTGTGTTTGTTATTGTCACACCCTGAACCAGGGCCCGGCCTTTCTATATAAACTGACTTTGCTTGTCTGTTGCCATGCCCTGAACCAGGGCTCGGCATATCCCCAGTTGGGACTTTGTGGACTTGCCACCAGGGCCGGGCCTATGTACATATATATAAGCAGACTCTGTGGTGTGCCACTCGCCTGAAGGAAGGCCAGACACAGACCTGGGGCTTGGCTTAAAGGAACAGTGCAGTGGGGCAGAGTGGCCACCCACTGACACGGAGGAGGAGGAACCCCTCCGGGAAGCCAAGCTGCCTACAATCTGACTTTACCAGGTGGTCTTATTGCCAGGTGAGCTGACAACTTGACAAACCAATTTTCCTAGGTGGGAGTTAGCATGTTGGCTAGGACATTTATATTTGAATATACATTTGTTCTGAGTTAACAGCTCTCTATTATCAACTGTATAGAACTACATTTTGGGATTTCAGTTCAGTAGGCAGGTAACTGTACAACAGACAAGGTAAAAAATCTCACAACCAAAATGGAATCCACTGTCTGACAGCAGGTCCTATCTGAGTTGTGGGGCAGGAGGGCCATTTTCCCCAGACCTCAGGAGACAAAGAAGCCTCAAATTCTGTCCTTTTTCTACCAACTCATTTCAATTTATTATACACCTTGCAGTTATAACAGAAATAACAAAAGAAGCTCTATATACCAGCAAAAATTGATTTAAATCATTGTGGGGCCTTGGGCCTTCACTAATTTTTCAGTTGCATCCAAATTTTCATCTGTGTATGACTGTAGACAGGAGTAGTTTCTGTGATTTTGATTCTACATTATGAAATACTGTTTACAGTTTTTGCATAGTTTAGAGGTTTTGAAAGCCATAATTAATTCTGTTAATGTAAAGCAATTTTCCTTGGTCTAAGGATGATCTTAACCTTTAAATTAGATGTTTATCTCTGCATAGGAAATTTTCATATTCCTGTTTTTTCTTATGTGTCTTCATATACAATAAACATATCAGGCTCGGTTCAAATTTTCATCCAGTTTTAAAGGCTTTTTTATGATAAACTTTTAATTCTAGTTGTTTCATAAACTTTATATCTAATCTGACAATTGTACCATGTACATATTCATAATAACAACCTGTTATTAGAGGAATTTAATAATGGGAACATGTTAGCAGACAAAATTTCAAGAATTTGAAATATTTACGATGGCCCTCATAGCCTTAACACCCCCCAACCATAATTATATAATTTATTATGTTTTACTGTGTTTTAAAAGAACCCTTTTATAAAAATGAAGTGAAGATTTGAAATTGGTGCAAGTAAGAGATGGCAAAAGCAACAGAGTAAAGCAGCAGTTAAGAGTTTAAAGCTAATAACATTATTTCTTGTAGAAAAGATGCCTCAGCCATTAGACGGTGACCATACTGATAGTTCAGATGATGAAAACTTTGTACATACAAATGACATTTTAATGCCACTGCTTCAAAATGAGGAGGTCATTAATCAAGAGACAGGAATGTCAACAGTAGTGATAGATGCAGAGTCTAAGCTCAATTTAGAGAAATTGAGGCAGAAAATGAGGAGGGCAGAAAATGAGGACCTTGGAGATGCTGTACAGCAAGAACGAGAAATTATGAATAGCACAGGATGCAATGTAACAACAGTGGCATCAGAACCTGATATTGGACTTCTTGATAAGAACAATGTTGCTTGAATGCAGTCGTTTCTCAAGGTTAGTTGTTTTCAGATTCCATATAATATACTGAAAAATGCTGAAAGTCATGCTTTTCCTACTTGTCTGCTGACAAAAACTCTTCTAAATGGAGAGATCTACACAAGAGACTGGCTCTGCTGGAGCATAGAAAAGCAGGCTCTGTACTGTGTACCCTGTTGCATTTGAAGTATTACTGTTAAAAATGAATCAGTACTGTCTGATCCATCCTGTTGGAGTATCAGTAGGATTTGAAAGACCAAATACCTATACATGAAACTTTAGTATCGCATCAAGATAACTGTGTTACATGGAAATCAGCTAGTAAAACAGCACTAGCTGACAGTTCAATTGAAAACTTACTCCTGAGTGTGAAAAACACAGAAACTGATACATGGAAAAAGCTCCTTGAGCGCATATTGAATGTCATTCTTTTTCTTTCTGAATGGGGATTGACTTTGTTTGGTTCCAGTCAATGTATCAGTAACCCTACAAATGGAAACTTTCTTAGTATACTTGAGCTTCTTAGCAACAAATGAAACTTTAAGAGATCTCTGTGTCAAGAACACCTTCCTGAAACATATACATTCCACCAACTTTAAATCAGACTGCAAGCCAAAAGAACTGCTTAAAGAAATATTCAACCTCAGCCTATCATCACAATTGCATTACATATTTTTGTCAATATCCCTATATCAGTGGCGTCAGGTGAATACACTTTCAATGTGTTAAAACAAGTAAAGAACTACCATCGTTCTACAATGGTACAAGGACATTTGAATGGGCTTGCAATGCTTAACATTAAGAATGATGTTGCACGTAAATTAGATTTGTCATCAATTATAAACAAGTTTGCACACAACAAAGCCAGAAAAGCATTCATAAAATGAAGAATTTTGCTTGCAGTGGAAACTCACAATTGAAGTTACATTTTTAATATACATGCTATTGGTATCCTGACTTAAATGTTAATAAATAAATGTCTCCAGTGTTCATTTTCATGTAGTCTTTTGGTTTTAGTATGACCCTCTGGATGAGAAGTTAGATATGTCAGGGACCAGAAGCTAGGGCTGGGCTGGGGCCTGTAAACTCAGTGACCTGGGCCTCTATCATTCTCTGAAAGGGCCTGTCTGACAGTCATATAAAGAGCCCTCAATAGTAAATAGAACTAATGAATTGCAGATACAGATTTCCCAAATTGGCTCACATGGGCCTAACAGTGCTTCATCCTGGAAGTGGGAAGGAGAGAATTATGTGATCTGAGAATGCCGGTTTAGAGGGACACAGAGCTATTTTGCTTATTTAAATCTTAAATCTAAGGTGCACTCGTGTAGGCAAACAAAAGTTGCTCTTTTCTATTTTGAAACTGCTTCTTTTATATCTCTCATGAACTTTTGCTCAATATGTAATATTTTCTAGTAAATTTATTCTATTCTTATTCTAGCTAGTCTTTAAACAATTTTGTTACAGCTGTGCATCTGGAGTCTAGTTTTTAGCGAGATTATAGGATTAACATTTTCTGTAGATGACCACAGAAAATCTGATGCACAACTGAGTTATGGCATTGTGCATAGAATTATGCATGCTATTCTCTAGCTCTGATTTCTTTTGGATAGTTCATAGGACTTTTAGATTATTGCTAATTTCTTCCTTTTTAAATGTCTCTGATAGAACTATATTTAGAGATTGACAGATTGACTGTTCAGTACATTGGATGAACCAAAAACTCTTCCTCAAAAATTCATGTTGGGCTGACCCAAAGTATCAAGCTTCATGTTTCTCACTCAAATTGGATTTTTTAAATTGGAAAAAAATGTATGTCATTTGAGTGCTTGTCTCCTTGGTTTTTTAGTTAAATTTCTGAAGAAAGTGCTGCTTTGAATCAAAATGTTCAATGTTTCGTTGTTCAATGTTCAATGTTCACATTTTTTGAGCAAAAATCATTCTCTGAAAGCACCCAAATTTGCAAATAGTTTGTCCAAAACTACATTTTTAAATAAACTTTTTGCTGGAAAAAAATTGCCCAACTCTCATTACCTTATCAGTTCAGTAGTTGGAGCATGCTATAGCATGCATCCCAGTCTCTAATATTCAATTTCCCCCAGCAGTCAGCCCCCAGATCTTATTGCTATAATCAAAAATGCTGTGCCTACTGATTACTAACACCTTGAAAGTGTTCAGTTCTGCTTTGGGCTTATTGAATTCCCCAAAGAAATACAAAACAATAATGTGCCATCAACTGCAATTCCATGTAGCATCTTCTGCCACCTGGTATTTTACCCTGTGACAGTCTCAAGTTTTTAATTGATTAACACTATATCTCCTCATGTAGTGCTATTAATCTTTCCTGGTATCTAAATAAGGAATAGGTATTTTGCTGAAATTTCAAGTGAATATATTAAAGCAGATGCAGAAATGGCTCAGTGTATGATAATTTTAATGAAGTGCTACATGTTTGCATAAATACAATAGTTGCATAACCATGAGTTCTGTTTTCTCAATTTTACTGTGTATTTTGATATGCTACATGACTAATAGTAAATACAACTTGGGAATCTTGGCTGAATGGTCATTTTAAACTGGTATGCTTCTCAGCACTATTCCATTTCCATTCCATATGTGATACTACAGTGCACACAGGTGCTGGAGTTAGGGTTATTTGTGCTTGTGTGTGTTATCCTTGTAACCCTTGCCAAATCAAAGTAAGCTTCAGTTGCCCTACACTTCAATATATAATGATCTAAATTGCTTACCTGACTTAGAAAATGTTCTGTTTTTCTTTATTCAGTAATTGCCCTTCTTTACTTAGCTGTGCCATACCCATAGTTTCACATTTCTTCATTCTGTGCCATTTTTCATCTCGCCTGCTCCACCTCATATCTGACTGCTGGTTGCATATTGATAAACCTGTGTTGAGAAATAGCCACAAGTTATTTAGGGATAAGCCAGAGTTTTTATTTATTATTATTCATGTATCTTGCATGAAAACTGATTTGTAGCAGGATGCGAAGAGCGCTTCAAGGCCCATGTTCTAATGTCAAACAAGAACACATGTGAACACTATTGTAATTTATATGAGTAAGCAGCTTAAACCCACTCGCTTGAGTAATACAATGCACACTGTTTCCTTTGGTAGGGTAATGCAGCAAATGAGATATGCAGGAATAATAATAGAAGTGTTTCATAAAATAAATTGTGGGGATTTATAGAAAAAGGAACAACTTGCCTACAGGCAAGTTACTCTTAGACTGCTGCAGAGAAATGCAAACAATACCTTCAGAATGACCAGTCAGCTTTAATAGAGCCACAGGCTGATTGAATTAATGCCTTATCCATGTATAAAAGCTTCAGAGGGGTAGCTGAGTTAGTCTGTAACAAGAAAAACTTAAAAAACAACGAATAGTCTGGCAAACCTTAAAGACTAACAAAATATGTAGATGGTATCATGAGCTTTTGTGGGCACAGCCCACTTCCTCAGATAACCAGAGTATTGGATGTCCAGAACCAAGAATATTATTGGTTCTGGTCATCCAATACTCTGGTCATCTGAAGAAATAGGCTGTGCCCACAAAAGCTCATGATACTATCTACATGTTTTTTTAGTCTTTAAAGTGCTGCCAGACTATTTGTTGGTTTTTTAAGTTTATCCATGTATGTCCCCCCCCATACGTATTTCATTGATTTTAATGGAGCTCCTCAGGCACAGTGGACCACCCATTAAATTGCAAATTGCAGGATCAGGCCTTTGATCTGTATCCAGCTCTGTTCATTCCTTTTGTTTTTCTCTCACGATTCATCCTCTGCCTCTTTCCTTGTTTCTACCCATCTTCTATCCTGGATTCTTCATGCTTTCACCTCTCCCTTCATACAAGCAGCATCAAACTCATGCATCAAAAAACATGAGTTATCAAATTAAAATGGTATTTTTTACTTTATTAATTTGCCTCTTTAGCTATTCCCAACATCTCATTCCTCCTCTTCAGATTTCATTTTTAAATCCAAGATGGTTTTAAATACCTATACAGGGGGGTTTTAATCAGGGTTTTGTTTCTAAACATTTATTCAATAACAAATAAGAAACTCCCATAAGATCTTTTATAAAATTTAAAACTGAGAGTTTTGTACAGATGCTAAAAAAATTATATAAGATTTACAAGTTCAAATTTGCAGACACCTTCCCTAAAACAGCCTCCACCTTTAAAAATAATTTCTTCATTAATGGCCAAATCCTGTTCCAATGGTTCATGATAAAGTTTATTGGCTCCTTGGGACCTTGATACTGGTCTAAATGCTTCCTGCAATACCAGCACTTAAATTTATCAAATTTATCATGGATATTTCCATTTAAACCACTTGTAAAAATTAAGACCAGTAATTAGAGTCCCATTGCAGTGAAAAAATATACGCCTGTATAGATTGGCATGCCATAAAGTTTGCACTGGTGGTTTTCCGTGGTCAGTGTGGCTCAGAGGTACATAGAAATATTATTTTAATCATATCTTAAATCTAAAATGAACTCCGGTTAAAAAGGAGCAAAATTTGGCCTGGATTGACATTTTTTGTCACCCTCTGTCAAATTATCAAAAGATTTTGTTGAAATAAATACAGACATCAAAAATCTCTACCAACAAATAACTTGTGCATTGTGTATTGCATAGTGACATGATTAATCACATTTTAATATAATTTAGGGCATAATATGCATTTTTAGAGCATGCCACATTCCATTAATTTGTCCAATTTTTCATAGGGAGGATATTAAATGAAACTACTTCATTATTTGCCTGAAAATGCACGTATTACACCAAAGTATCATGTTATCTGTGATTAGTTTGTGGAAGCCATCTGTCATCTTCGCTACCCCCACAGCATCCCAGAAGCAGAGAGACTAGAGAAGAGAAGTATATATATTTTTGACAACACAACCACCTGTTACTGTTAATTTTATTTAGCTGTAAGAGACATGCACTAAAAAAGGAAGCTATCAAAGCTAATTCCTGTTGTACTGGGAACACGTATCAGTACAGTTGACTAAAGGGCATTTAAAATCTTGAAGATTATGTATGGTTCATGTCAGACAGATGTGTACACAAGCAATTAACAGTTGGGAACTGGAACCAGACAGAAGAAATTTCAGGCACGTAGAGTATTAAGGCATATTCCAATAGGGAGGAAAATTCCTCTCCTTTTTGTTGGGAAATTAGGATTCCATACTGAAAGAGCAAACCATTTTGCTTTAATGATTGCAAGGATACAGAAATTAAGCATAGCAAGTAGAAAGATTATTTCTAGATTTTAAAATATATTTTGTATTTATGCACTTACATGAGCTTTGATTTTTTTTTTTTAAGCACTGTACAAAGCTAACTATTCAGAGTTGGAAACAGGTATGTGCTTTGCTGATAATCAGTTCACTGGGAAAATGCCACCACCACATTATTAGGAACATTTCCCTGTCATTCATGGAGTCCTCTTATCTCCAAATACTAAACTAAATAATCTCAATCAGAGTGTATTCATGCTTAAGCCTAACAAAACCGCTCCTGGAAAAAACAGTTTTGCTTTTTGAATGGATTAGATGATCAGATGGAATGATGGATTAGCAAATGGCTGGTATTAAAAAAAAAAAAAAAAAAAAAAAAGCTTAGAGAGGGAAAATTGAAACACCTAAAACAACTTTATTTCAGTCCTGCCCCATTCTAACTACACAAGGAGAACTCTCAGGTTGTTTCATCAACACTTCAGTTATATATTACCAAAGCAAGACATACACATTTCCAGCAAAGGTCATTTTTTGCAAATTTATTTGAAGAGTGGTTATTTCTGCTCCCCTCCCCCCCCCCCCCTTCTGGTTGAAATGAAAAGCATTATTGTTTGGGAACATAAATGAATAAATACCCTAGAGCCTCACTTTTCTCTCTAGAAAGTATAAAACCCTAACTCACAGAGATTATGATAGACTAAAGCGGGGGGCATTTTTTGAAGGCACCACTTGTTAAAATGTGGCTAATGCATCACTGTCAGAAGTGGCAGAGATAAAGGGAGAACTATAAAGGACATAAAACAGTTCTAGGAAGAGAACAAAAACAAGCTTTCCAGGCCATTGTGCCTAAATCTTTTTTGGACTAATTTGATTCTCACTTTCCTATTTTTCAGCCCACTCCTAAATCCTGTCCCTGTCCAAAAACAAATTCACTATAGCTATCTCTGCTTCAAGCAATCTCCATGGTAACTTATGCTCTGTCTGTAACATTTTATGTTCAGTTGGTATGGTTAAAATAAGAATAAACTGGAACACTTTTCCATCCCATGAACCAAATCTTTTCTAATACTCAGGGAATAAAATCAGCTAAGGATCTTCCTCCTCCATTTGCTGCATACAGTACCCCAAGTCTTTCCCTGTCACTGCAGTCTATTAGTTGATTTACCCCAGCCTCCTCGTTACCCCAGTTATCTTTTTTTTCTGTCTTAGCTGTTGTGGGATCCATGGTACTAATATTAATCGTTTTGTGTTCTGGAGCACACAATAAAGCATGTTAAACATGAATAAAGTGTCAGAGGTGTGCAACAGAGAGGCTGCCATTCGACTGAAGCCCAATAGGGAAGAAGGACATTAGGCCCCTGATGGGAAACCTTCCTCATCCAGCACCTGGAATGAAGATGAGATGCCCCATTGAGCTGTGAAGCCATCAGTGGTAACAGATTACTGGGCATCCCCATCTTAGAAAGCAGCATCAGCACAAAAACTGGGCCTCTGAAGGGAAAGAATTTTTAGGTGTGGGGAACAATCCAGGCTTGTTGAGGAAGGAAGGTAAAAATTCAAATAAGCAAATGAACTTTTACATAACCCTTTGCCTCTTTAGAAGTTCTCCTGCCATTACTCCGTGTGATATTTCTACCTGCCAAGTGCCGTTCCTAAATACTCATAGTTTGGGTTCTAATTTTTTTCTTCACCCCCTATTTTTTATTTTTCCATCAGAATGTTCAATTTGGCTATATCAGCTTTGCCTGGCTCTTTCATAATTCCGATAACTTATTTTCTAGTGAGAATAAGGTCAATATTATTATACCATAAGTTAGATTCTCAAGATACTATCCTATAATTAAGAGAAAAACCAAAAGAATGAAAGGAATGGAGCTCTAAATTTCACACACAACAATTATAAAACATCCTCTAGCAGGGGTATAATTCTGTTACATTATATAAGATAGCCTAAAAATTCTTTAGGAAGACTGTTCCTTTATATGAAATATTATAGGACTTTCCCATAAGGTACTTAGATACTACAATGATGAGTGCACTATAAAAACAAATATGGAATAGAATAGACTGTATCTTTATTGCATTCTATTATACTTTCTGTAAATACCAATCCCAGTGAACTCAGGTATAGACTCGTTGGTTTCAAAGGGAACTTACCTGAATAATGATTTTGTTCAGACCTCAGGTTTTGGCCCCAGAGGAACAAAACAATATTATCCTTCCCATGATAAGCATTATAGTAATATGCTTTTGCCTTTTTTTAAACTGTTGTGATGCACAATAAGGCAGTGATCACAATGATTACTCTAAATCAACATGCAGCTCCTTTCCCTCATTAGCATGGTGGATAGCAGCCCCATGTAATGTATAGCTATACTACATTATCTAGCTTGGTGCATTGTGTCCACACTAAATTTCCATTTGGTATAGATTGAACTCTGCTTATCATTTACTGACTCAACTCACCTTAGCAATGCGAATTCCTTGAACTCCAGTTGTGATAAAAAAAAAATCATTCCATATTCCTCTCCAAATTGTTCTGATTTTAACTTAATTTGCAAATTAGAAATTTGTTTACAAAATTCTCATGATCCTCAGTGCAGCTGTTTGCATCCAGGATAGTAATAGAACTTTGACCATAATCAAGTCCCTTGCTTTCTAACTAAAAAAAATGTAACCTATGGCTAACTGTCTCCAGTTGTCCAGGAAGTATTCTCACTATTATTCTAATTTACCCCTTATGCCATAGCTCTTTGCTCTGGATGTTAATTTCTGAAGGCATAGCCTTGTCAAATAAAGGTATATTAAATCCACTGAATTCCTCTCATCTAGAATGACACTAATATCTTCAAAAGACCCCAACAGTTTAGTAAAGCGTAACTTTCTCTGCCAGAAACCATGCTGGCTATCCTTCATCAGACAATGCCTTTTCAGATGTTCACCCATCAGATTCCTTAAGATAGCTGTTTTCTTCAGAAGTGATGCTCCGCTCCTTGTACTCTCATTTCCTGATTTAATGCTCATAAATATTTTTTTGTTTGTTTTTCTTTTGCATGTCAGATATGTTTGCCACTTTTAATTTCTCTTGACTCTAGTGCATGTTAAATATGTTTTAAGATTTGTCAGTTTCTTTGCTCATTTTCTTTAAAACTTGTGAATAAATCAGGCCTGACTTGCTAGAGATTTATACCAGTGTAATAGGGCTGACTTTTTTTCATAGTATTTTCACTGTATTTAATAACTATTAGTTATGTATCTCTTAGCAGTTTCTCTAAGAACATAAGAACAGGCAAACTGGGTCAGACCAATGTCCCATCTAACCCAGCATTCTGTCTTTCAACAGAAGCTAATCTCAGGTGGTTCAGAAGGAATAAACAGACTAGACAATCATTGAGTAGCCCACTCCCTCTTCTCCACTTTTAGATTCTGGAAAACAGAAGCAAGGGACTTGCAAAGGATGAGGGTGCATTCCTGACCATCCTGCTTAATAGCCACTTATGCTCCATAATCTTATGTTCTTCACAACATCCCCTGGTGACAATATCCACAGGATGACTATGTGTTGTGTGAAGTGGTATTCTTTTTATTTGTTTTAAACCTAGTGCCTATTAATTTCATTGGGTGACCGCTAGCTATTGTGTTACATTAAGGAGAAAACAGCACTTCCTTATTTACTTTTCTCCATCCAGTCAAGATTTTACAGACTTCTATCATATCCCTCTGCCCTTAGTCATATATTTTCCAAGAAGAAAAGTTCCAGTCTTTTTGTAAAATATGTAATATGCACAATGCCTATTTTAGGTGTTGGGGCATGTGAAAAGGTGCCTTTCAGTGAGGAAGAACAGCTGGGTGAAAAGCAGAGCCAGCACTCTGATCAGGTGAGCAACTGGGTCAGCAGTTCAATCAGATGAACATCTTGGTCAGAAACCTGATCAAGTAAACAATTTAGAAGCCCAATCTGTAAACACTGAACTAGCAAACTAATTTGATTGTTGAACAGCGGCATATTTCTACAACATATAATACATAATTTTGTAACCACATATTTATGGACAGCACCTTAGTGTGTGTGTGCGCGCGCTTGGACTGATCACACACACTGAAGCAGCAAATAAATGACATACTTAAACTCAGGATACAGTCTGTGAATCTGTGCATTCTGAGTAGGGAGGGAAAGAGTCAGAGAACACTTTCTAATCTCTCTCCTTGTGTGGAAGCTGTTCCAGACCCCTAGTCATTTTTGTTATCCTTCTTTGTATCTTTTCCATTTCTAATATCTTTTTTTGAGATGGGGCACCCATAACTGCATGTAGTATTCAAGGTGTGGGCATACCATGGATTTATATAGTCATTATGATAATTTCTGTCTTATCTATCCCTTTGCTAATGGTTCCTAACATTCTGTTGGCTTTTCCGACTGAAAGATGTCTTCAGAGAACTATCCATAGCAACTCCAAAATCTCTCTTCAGTGGTAACAGCTAATTTATACCCCATCATTTTATACGTATTGCTGGAATGATGGTTTCCAATGTACTTTGTATTTATCAACATTGAATTTCATCTTCCATTTTGTTGCCAAATTTTGTGAGATGCCTTTTTAACACAGTCTTTCTGGAATAATGGCCCAAAATGTGTTTGGTTCTGAATGTTGTGGATACATTTGCCAATTCATTTTGGTAAATGTGATGTTCTCTGCATGGTGCTGCTTGATATTTCTTCTGGGCTATGTTTCAAGCTCATGATAATTGAAATCAATACTGAGTGCAGTTGAGGAAAGGGTAGAAGTAGCTTGAAAGGAAGGAAAAGAGGATTCCTGGTCATACGCCTCTTTCCACTCCTCTTGATAACAGCACAATGGACATGGGAGCTGAACTCATCTTCTGTGTGGTAAGGTTGGTGGAGGCTGCTCTCCCGTTGATGCTGGTTACTTGTCTTGTTCTGGTGAAGTACCAGCATCAACATGGGAGCACTTCAGCAGAAAGTTTTCTAAAACCAAATATACAGTAAAACTCCAGTTGTCTGGCATCCAGTGGTCCGGCACTCTTGCTAGTCCGGAACCTACCTGGAAGTGCTCCAGGCAGCTGGACAATTGAAGCTGCTCTGTCCTGGACTTCCCAGAGTCAGCCACTGGTCAGTTTCAGCAGCGGCTGACTTGGGGATGCCTGGGACAGAGCAGCTGGGGTGCTGCCAGGTTGGCTCCCCTGCCGATAGTCCGGCATATTTGATAATCTGGCACTCCCTGGGTCCTAAAGGTGCCAGATTATTGGACGTTTACTGTATGTACCAGACTGGTAAGTAAGATAGAATGACTCTCAAAAAATGAACAGATTCTTAGTTTTCTGGGGCATCAGGTCACCTACATCTTGCAAGGGTCAGGATGACAAGATGCGAGTGGCTTTTGGAGGATGGTCTCTGATATGTACATGTGCTCAATGAGCCTGCTATCAGATTTGCAGGCTTACATGACCAACGCTGCCTCCATCTGGTCTAGTCTGCAAAACAAACCCCACAGATTTTGTATCTTGTAAAACCTCGAATAGACCTAGCGTGGTGGTTCTCCCCCATTCTTCAGTCTCGAACTCTGCGAATGATGCCTTCCCTTCCAGCTATCAGCCACTGTAAAGATTCTCCATTAATGCTTCCTGACTTTGTAGTGAGAATCAGTAAACCTGGAGTGCTGCACAACTGTCCCGCAGTCTGGATGAGGAAGTGCAAATGAAGTTGTAGGATGAAGACTTAGGAGTCATGGAAAAAAACCCAAAACAGCTGAGTCTGTTACCACATCAGAGACCTGGCACGCCATGGGAAGTGGATGTGACCTGGAAGGTTCTAGGGCTCTTTCCTAGACATGCCTTGCTGCCAGATCCCTCCCATTCATAGGACTAGGCTATTAGCACTAATATTTCAGAAGCTCCAAACTCAGGTCACCACGATAATTTTGAGCTTTGAGGTTTAATAGAATAACTTAAAGTAGACCTGGAAAATTAAGCAATAGCCAGTGAGAGTAACAGGAAAATAGATGAAAATTTTTCCTGTAAAGGAATACCATTAAATGAGCAGCTAAATTTTCAAAACGAGTTTAAATTGTAGCCACACATACAGCATATAATTTGGATTACAATATATTGTATAGCATGTATATTCCTATCTGTCCTGTTGTAAAATTGAGATGATGGTAGTTCCCTGCTTCTTGCAGTGTAAATTTCCCAAACTTCACTGATTGACTGAGACCTAGTTTACACTAATTCCTGCTGTCAATCCAATCTACATGACTTCAGCTATGAAAATAGCATAGCTGAACTCAACATCCTTCCTGTGGCATCTTCTGTGTGGTAAGGTTGGTGGAGGCTGCTCTCCTCTTGATGCTGGTTACTCATCTTGTTCTGGTGGAGTACCAGCATCAACAGGAGAGTGCTCAGAGATTGATTTATTGCATCAAAGCAGATGCAATAAATTGGTGGCTGGTGGATCGATCATTGCAGCATTAATCCCCGGTGTACTGGAGACAAGCCCTAAATGCAAATAAACTAATAAGTTTTCATCAACCACTCTTTCCTCTATCACTCTTTTCCTAGAATTGAACTGCATTTCTTATAGGACAGAAGAAAAGTGTTTTTGCGCAAAAGCATCTGTGCCAAGTATAGACACGCTTTTGCGCAAGAAAGCTCCAATGGCCATTTTAGCCATCGGGCTTTCTTGCGCAAAAAATTAAGGTGCCTGTCTACACTTGCCCTCTTGAGCAAGTATTCTTGCACAAGAGTGCTTGTCCCTGAGCTGGAGTGTCAAAGTATTTGCGCAAGAAGCACTGAATTCTTACATTAGAACGTCAGTGCTCTTGCGCAAATTCAAGCGGCCAGTCTAGACGCACCCATAGACTTCCGTTGTAAGAAGCTTTTCTGGAAGAGATCTTTCTTCCAGAAAACCTTCTTCTGAAAGATCTCTTCCAGAAAACCTTCTTCTGGGAGCATCCACACTACCAAAGTGTATCGAAAAAATGATCTGCTTTTTCAAAAGATAGCGTCCACACTGATAGGATGCTATATTGTATTTAAATTGTGATTATTATGGACGGAGTGGCCACCAGGGCACCTATGCTTTTTCCTGGAGGCTTCTTTAAAAAAAAAAACAAAAAAAAAAAACCCTCTTCCCAGTCTACACACGCCTTTTTTCTGAAAGAGCTCTTTCAGAAAAGGTGTTCTTCCTCAGAGAAAGAGGTTTACCGCTGTCAGAAAACCCCTTCTATTCTTTCAGTTTTTTTGAAAGAGTGCAATTGCATTGCAGACATAACTGAAGTTTTCTCAGAAAAACTCTGCAGTGTAGATATACCCCATGAGACAAATGAGGGAACCAAACAACAAAAAGCATAAATTATACAATGGGAAAATGTTTTATATCATACCAGCAAAATAAATCTATGTAATTTGAAAATACGACTTTAAAGTTCAATGGGCAGGATTAAAATGCCCATTAAAAAGTAAATGTAAAAGGAACATTTTGGTTTGAACAACTCAGAATTTTTTTTATCAAAATTTTCTTTTGATGAAAGCTAAGTATTTTCAGAAATCCTTCAAGGAAAAACATTTTCCATTATGCAGCCAGTTAGAGTTTTAACACATGATGCAGGTACAAAAAACTTACAAATTTAACAAAATGTATCTTAAAAGCAATTTAGTTGTTAAGAATGGAAAAGAAGAATTTCAGCAAGGTTATCATACCTATTAACAGCGTGTATTAAGAGATGAGTCTTTCCATCCAAAATACTCATGAAAGGCAACAGGTCACAGTGATAAAATAAAATATGAAAATTTTCAATGGTAAAAATCAACTGGTGATTCTGAATAAGATCAAACTATGGATTTACTAGAAAAGAAACATTAAAGATTTCAGCTTGTTGGAAGTACTAAGAAGTGAAAAGAGAATTTCTGAAATGGAATTTAACAATGTGAAGTCAGAAAAAACTGTTGAAGACAACTTCAAAAAATTTTAAAATTCAATAGAGAAGGATTTACTAGAACAGTGGTCCCCAACCATCTGACGCTGCCGGGCGCCAGGGGGCGTGACCGTTCACCTGCCGGGCGCCAGAGGGTGGGGACACTTGCGTGCCCGGGGACAGGGCTCCCCCCATAGCCGCATGCCCAGGGCCGGTGCCCCCCGTCCCAAGCGCCGCGCGCCTGGGGCCAGCCCCCCCCCTCCAAGCACCGTGTGCCCAGGGCTGGTGCCCCCCTCCAAATGCTCGGGGCCAGCGCCCCCCAAGCACTGCGCGTCCAGAGCGTGGGTGGCTAATTCGCGGCACTCCCGGGGCCAGCTCCGGCACCATGCATGCACCACGTGCCTGGGGCCAGGCCAGCCCCGAGCACTTGGCGGGCGCACACAAATGGCCCCGCGGGCGCCATGGCGCCTGTGGGCACCATGTTGGGGACCACTGTACTAGAACATTGATTCTCAAGTTTCTCCCCAGGACCTAGCTAAGCAGGACGCCCTTTCAGATGGCAATGTAGGAAGAGAAGGTTGGTTGCAGCTTCTGATTCCTGGTCACAACCTCCAGGTTGAGAACCATTACATAAATATTCTAATAGGATATGTCTACACTGCACGCTTAATTCAAAATAAGATATTCCAAAATAGTTATTCCGAAATAGCTTATTTCAAAATAGCACATCTATACTTCAGGGAAACCTCAAAATTAGTCCAAGGCAGGCTTCCTTAATGTAGACATGCTATTTTGATTTAGAGCCCCCGGAGGCACTTGGGAGGAATAACTGAGCCCCGCACCAGGACCATTCTATTTTGAAATAGCTATTTCAGAATAGGCATTATTCTTCGTAGAATGAAGTTTACAGATTTTGGAATAAGCCAACCATTGTTTTGAAATGGTTGTGTAGACATGCGCATTGATATTTCGAAAAAATGCTAGATATCTTGAAATAACTGTGCAGTATAGGTGCGCCCATATTCAGCTTTCAACTCATATGAAGAAGTGGGGTTTGCCCACAAAAGCTCATGATACTTTATATATTTGTGTTAGTAGGGATTTGGTAGTGATGGAGAACATCAACTATCCAGACATATGTTGGGAAACTAACACAGCGGGGCATAGATTATCCAGTAAGTTCTTGAACTTCATTAGAGACAATTTTTTATTTCAGAAGACTGAGAAAGCTACTAAGGGAGAAGCTGTTCTAGATTTGATTTTAACAAACAAGGAGGAACTGGCTGAAAATTTGAAAGTGGAAGGCAGCTTGGGTGAAAGTGACCATGAAATCATAGAGTTTGTGATTCTAAGGAATAGTAGAAGGGAGAACAGCAAAATAGAGACAATGGATTTCAGCAAGGCATATTTTAGTAAACTCAGAGAGCTGGTAGGTAAGCTCCCATGGGAACCAAGACTAAGAGGAAGAACAACTGAAGATAGTTGGCAGTTTTTCAAAGGGACATTATTAAGGGCCCAAATGCAAACTATTCCACCGTGTAAGAAAGATAGACAGTATAGCAAGAGACCACCTTTGCATAGCTGGGAGATCTTATGTGATCTAAAAATAAAAAGGTGGTCCTATAAAAAGTGGAAACTTAAGTCAAATTACAAAGTATGAATATAAGCAAACAACAGAAATATGCAGGGGCAAGATTAGAAAGACAAAGGTAAAAAACAGGATCAATCTAGCTAGAGACATAAACGGTAACAAGACAACATTCTAAAAATATATTTGAAGCAAGAAAAAAACCAAGGACAGGATTGCTCAGTGAAGAGGGAGAAACAATACCTGGAAATAGCAGAGGTTCTTAACTTCTTTGTTTTGATTTTTACCAAAAAGATTGATAGTGAATGAATGCCTCACAAAGTGAATGCTAGTGAAAATGGGGAAGGTTTAGAAGTTAAAATTAAAAAAAGAACAAGTTTAAAATTACTTAGAAAAGTTAGATGTCTGCAAGTCACCAGGGCCTGATGAAATGCAACCTAGAATATCTCAAGGAGCTGAGAGAGGAGGTATCTGAGCCTTTAGCTATCATCTTTGAAAAGTCATGGAAGTTGGGAAAGATACCAGAAGGTTGGAAAAGGGCAAATATTGTGCTCATCTATGAAAAGGGAAATGAGAACAACCCAAGAAACTACAGACCAGTCAGCTTAACTTCTGTGCCAGGAAAGATAATGGGGCAAGTAATTAAGGAAATCATCTGCAAACACCTGGAAGATAATAAGGTGATAGGGAACAGCCAACATGGATTTGTAAAGAACAAATCATGTGAAACCAATCTGACAGCTTTCTTTGACAGGATATCCAGTCTTGTGGATAAGGAGAAGCGGTGGATGTGGTATACCTAGACATTAGTAAAGCATTTTATATTCTCTCATATGACCTTCTTATCAATAAACTAGGGGACCACAACCTAGATGGAGCTACTATAAAGTGGGTACATAACTGGCTGGATAACCATTCCCAGAAAGTAGTTATTAACAGTTCACAGTCATGCTAGAAGGGCATAAGTGAGGTTCCGCAGCCATCTGTTTTGGGACAGGTTCATCAACGATTTCGATGATAGCACAGAGAGTATGATTATTAATTTTGCAGATACCACCTGGGAGGGGTTGCAAGTGCTTTGGAGGATAGGGTCAAAATTCAAAATTATCTGGACAAACTAGAGAAATGGTCTGAGGTAAATAGGATGAAGTTTAATAAGGACAAATGCAAAGTTCTCCACTTAGGAAGGAACAATCAGTTTCACACATACAGAATGGAAAGTGACTGTCTAGGAAGGAGTACTGCAGAAAGAAATCTAGGGGTTATAGCGGATCACAAGCTAAATATAAGCCAGCAGTGTGACACTGTGGCAAAAAAAGTAAACATGATTCTGGTATGTATTAATAGAAGTGTTGTGAGTAAGCCACGAGAAGTCATTCTTCTGCTCTACTCTGCACTAATTAGGCCTCAGCTGGAGTATTGTGTCCCGTTCTGGGCACTACATTTCAAAAAAGATGTGGAGAAATTGGAGAAGATCCAGAGAAGAGCAACAAAAATGATTAAAGGCCAAGAAAACATGAGCTATGAGGGAAAACTGAAAGAACTAGGCATGTTTAGTTTAGAAATTAGAAGACTGAGAGGGGACATGATAGCAATTTTCAAATATCTAAAAGGGTATTACACGGAGGAGGGAGAAAAAGTGTAAGAAGCAATGGGCTCAAATTGCAGCAAGGAAGGTTTAGGTTGGACATTAGGAAAAATTTCCTAACGGTCAGGGTGGTTAAACACTGGAATAAATTGCCTAGGGAGGTTGTGGAATCTCTATCACTGGAGATATTTAAGTACCGGTTGGATAGTCCTCTAGCAGGGCTTATCTAGACAGTGCTTGGTTCTGCCATGAGAGTAGGGGACTGGACTTGATCTCTCAAGGTTCCTTCCAGGTCTAGCATTCTATGATTCTAGTCTCTAAGGTGCCACAAAATTACTCATTGTTTTTAAAGTTACAAAGTAACACAGCTACCCCGCTGAGACTAATATTCAAATAACTTACATGTGTGCTGAGTAATAAGGAGATAGAGAGATTGAAAATTCTTAAGCCCTGACTGTCCTGCAGGAATCATATCTACTTCTACCATAATTTTGTCATGATTATGCCAGCCAGTGTGGTCAGACTCCCCCTTTGCAACAGCAAGGACTTTGATTGGGCTGCGAGAAATTACTTCAAGTGTGGCCAGAGTTCTACAGTACATTTTTGTTGAATCATTTTTAATGCTTGGGAGGAAAAAAAATCTTATAGGACAATTATTTTTGGATCAAGGATTTCAGTCTTATGTGACTACAGCAAGTTTCATTAGCACTAAATTCACACAAGAAGGGAAAATAAATGGAGTCCTGGAAATTAAGCAAAACTAGTCATTTCTGTCTTGGGAGCAGCTAAAATTATCTATTTTTGTCTGAATAAATAGGCTCTTTTTATTTCAAAATGAAGAATATTATCTCTTGCCTAGGTGATCCAGGAAAATAATTAGATTTTTAAAAGAATTGTTTGGAAGTGGGGGAAAAAAGCTGAACACAAAGCCTTCACCAATCCTATGCGTATGGTGCTAAAACATAGCATACGGAAGATAGCTTAAAAATTGCCATTCTTCTCAGAGATATCAATTTCCAAAATAGTTGCTTCAGATAACTTAGATTTAAGGGTAGTTTACTATTCCCTACAAAACTTCAGTTCCTCCCTTCCACATGTAGTACCTTTACTAACAGTCAGGAGAAAAATAAGTTTTTAAAGTCATCAAATCAGCTCAGCAGATGAGCAAAAAGGAAACGCAAAACAATACAGCAGTTGCTGGTGTGTGTGTGTGTGTGTGTGTGTGTGTGTGTGTGCGTGCACATTCTCTCTCTCTCTCTGTCTCTCTCCTATCACCCCATTTACTCTCTCTTTTATGAATACTATGTTAAGGTTCTGTCTGCAGCTTCTTTGTGGGTTAGATCCTCTGATGGTGTAAATCAGCATCGCTTCATTGACTTCATTCATGCCACAATAATTTATGCTATCTGGCAATCTCATCTGACCCTGTGAGTGTAATTTACACACTTAGGGTAGTGCAAATCAATGGGTTTTATTGGGGGAACTAAGCAGGGAAATAACATTATTCATCCACCCATCTAAGTATTCACACAATGCTTATCATTAGGGGGTGAAATCCTGGCCCCACTGAATTCAATGGCTGTTTTGCTATTGACTTCATTGGTCCCAGGGTTTCACTGTAGCGGCTGAATGGTACACAAGAAAACAAAGAGAATAGTCCACTGTTGCAGGGGCTCTCTCTCACCTCCAGTAGGAAGGATGATTTTAACTGGTGAGGGAAAACTAGGTACAGAGAGAGGTGGTGCATTTGGATCTGGGCTTAATCATAATTGAGAGAATGCTTGCCATAATTTGCTCTAATCTGTGTGGACTGTACAGAATCACACGAACTAACTGCATTTGGGCCCAGTAGAATTCAAGGCAGGGCACTGAACTCAACTTAACACTTTTGACCAAGGTACTGAATATTCAAAACAGCATATTAAATTGGAATAAATAGCACACAAGCCCATGTACAGGAAGATGTGAGGATGCTTATTTAGAGATGCAAGGAGTTGGGATGAGAGAAAATTTCTGTCTCTCTGTCTTCAAAATAACAAAGAAGTATGTGTGAAACAGAAACCAAACCTGTTCAGAACAAGAATTATAATCCTGGAATGTATGTGAGAAACGTTCAATGAGCATTTCATGAGAGATGACCCTATACTCCCTGGAGAGCACCTTTGTGACGGAAGGTTATGGGAAGGCAAAGCAAAGTAACCAAAAATAACGCTATGGTGGCAAAAGGTAAAATACAAGACTCTTCAAGCCGGAGGCTGGGTCTCTGTTACACCGCCATCTAAAACAATGGGGCAGGAAGAAATAAGATGGAACAGATATGAAGATTTGTCAACTAATAGTAATATGTTGTTTTCTGTCCTGTAACTGACCTAAAAGATATCTGTCTAAATAGGTTTTTGTAAAGTGTTTAATACCTTCTTTTTATTTTTTCTCTCTATTCATAAGATGCCTTGTTTTCATTTAACTCGTGTGTTTTAAGCTATCTGTGAATTTCACAAACACCATCCCCACTGAATTATTCTTGAAGGAAAAGTAGTGAATTAGGGGTGCCTGGGAAACCAACTCCAGTCACAATTGTTAGTTAAAAGGACATGGACTCAGTATTTGTCTTCAAGTGTGCTGCTTTCATAGTTACTTCAGAAACTCCCAATGACAAGAAATAAGTTTGGGTCACAGAGAAATAGATCACAAAGCTGCAAAAGAACCCTATGGAGTATTCTGAATTGTCGCCTTTAGTTCATTCAGGTCTGAGACATTCCCTCTCCCTACCCTGGCATTGTTCCCTTGATATCTTTCTCTAACAGGTCTCTAAAGCATGTTCCTCTGACTGATGAAAGAATCTATTTATATATATCTTGTGTACAACATCACTGAAACATTTGTATCACCAATTTTACTATAATTATAACCCTGTTTTATTTGCCGGGCCTACAACCAGCCTTGGATGATGAATTCTGTTGGAATGAATAATCAGTTCCATCCCCTGCCTCAAACAATTCACCATACTCTCCCTAGCCAAAACAAAAAAAACTGCACATACAAGTAATCTTCATCTGCAAAATAATGTAGTGGTTTAGAGTTAGCTGAAGGATGTTAGGCACATATTCATTATTTATATAACCTTTCTCTGCATTGCCTACCTGAGTTACTTGAGCAAATCCTACATATTTGTGTGCAGAGATTTGATTCACTTACTTTTCTATTGGATTACAAAGACATTTAGAAAAAAGTCATAAAGTTTACTCCTTTATTATAGCGTATATCCTAATTAAACAGGCAGAGAAGAAGTATGGTTTGTTTGGTTCTTCTTTGAAATCAAAATCATATTTGTACCTTAGGGGAAAGACCATGGGCTAACATAGTTTGCATGTGCTTAGGATAATTAACCTACTTTATATTATTCTTTCCACACTGCATGCAGTTAATCATTAATTTTTACCACAGTGTCTCTCACAATTAAGCAAAACAGTATTTATCTTTTTTCTATATTTAGAATAATTAATATAAACTATGCTTAATCTTTTTTCATGCTTAACTACACTCAGACAAATGAATTACATCTCTTGCACCTTTAGTCTTCCATTATATCTGACATCCATTAATGCTGAAAGAACAGGTATGGATTTTTCATCAGCCAGTTTTAAGTTTCACTGTTAGGTGTTTTCCCATTCAAATTCTGTTCTCTCATTTGGTGTTTTCCTAAGGCTTTTTCATTTTACTGATAAACAAGACCAATAAAATAGTAGACTACTACAAGATAGTGTTCTTATCTTGAGTGTAACCTACATACACAATAAAATTTTATATGGCAGCCTTGGTTCTATGAAACACCCTAGAGCATGTTTGGGATTTAGACTGTGTTTTTAGAGATGTGGTAGAGTAATTTCATAAAAAATTGTACTATAGGATGTATAACTGTATTAATAATATTCTATCCCATATTACTTTCTAATAGAGCAGTGTATTGGGAAAAGCAACTATGTTTCCAAGTTCATAGCCATGTGCTGTCTATAAAGATGAGGCTCTCCAGTTACCGCAAAATCAGATCTATAACTATTAGCTATGTCTTTCATACATTTCAGGCAAATGAACTTTGGTTTTTAGCTATTCCAGGTAATATGTTAGGCATATTTTTAATAATTCGGTTTACAGAGAATATACTTTCTTACAGAGTGTGGGAGTCTGCAATGTCAGCACTATTATATGTCTAAGGTTTGCAACTCAGAACAGAACCTGACAAAGGGAGCATGCTTTATATTCTAATGCGTGATTTATTTTTCTTTCTACCTCCTCAGATTTTTCTTCTGAAAAGCTGAAGTTTTGGGGAGACATAGAAATATAGCAGATCCTATATATTCTTGTGTGATTCAGGGCTCTTGTGAAACCTTGCCAGCCCTGAATTCTATTTTATTTTTCATTTATAAATTGTGGCAAAATAATTAATTATTGAATGTTATTGTTCATAGAAAATGAATACACTCTTGCATTTGTGAACTGCCCACATGGAACTGTGAGCACCTGAATGTGTAAGTGCCCCATGGAGAATTTTTTCAAGAGCTAAAGGTAGCTCATATGACCCACAGGTCATAATTGTCAGCTAGGCAGAAATATATCGTCTATCAGAAAATATCCTTTTGACAATTGCAGTGGTCCAGATTTATGAAGTGTTCATTTTCTATCATTCTGAAAACAACATTTCCCCAGGAAGTTGTTGGTGCTTTAAGGAATGGCAGCAACACAATGTCATGTGTTCTCTGAAAGGGATGATCATCTATATCAGTGTTTCTTAAACTTTTTAAGACTAAGGAACACCAAACAATATTTTTTTCATGAGTAACACCAAGGATTTTTTGTTGGGGGGAGGGAAGGATCGGGGGGAATGTTATTGAGCAAAAAAAAAAAAAAAAAAGTCGCTTGCTCCTTTAAGGGTGGCTATTTGAACTCTGTTGGTCTCCAAAGCACTCCTCCAACTGCTTTGCGGCACACCAGTGTGCTGTGGAACACATTTTAAGAAACACTGATCTATATAGAACACAGGGATATTGTCAGTTTAAGGGCCCTGTGATGCATGTGGCAATGGTCTTTCTCCTCGTTTGAAACAACTAACAAGGAGAATCAGTTTTCATTTTTGTTTTAAAAAGTAAATTTCTACTTTTTCAGAGTGTAGATTCCAAAGAATCCTATTCTGGGCTTTTCCTCTCATCCTCTTAAGTCAATGAGACTTAACTATGAACGCGTGCCTAAGTGTTTTGCCGAATACAGACCTGCTTGAAGTTCAGAACTTGTTTAAGTATTTTATTTAATTAGTGTCTAGGTATATAGCATTGTCCCTTCTAGTGGCTCAGATTAAAAAAAGCAAGAGATCCATCCTAGCTTTTGGCAATGGGATTTTTCAGGTTCAGATATTTGTCACCTCTCTTGTGGAAAACTCATTGGAAATTAGTCTGGTGTGTCTTTTCTATTGCGTACTATATTATTTTGTCATTGTGAGAATGTAAGGTGACAACTGATGCTCTGTGGATTCACAAATACATAAATACCAATGATAAGTATATACTTTTACAGACAAATCAATCAACCCAGACTCTTTAATTTCTTTATACAACCTTATTTTATACAACTATTCCCACTATGGTTTCTTTTTCTTGTGAAACTGTGAGATTTCAATATTGTTTTCTGTTAATGCATCAGTATGAAAAGAGGGACCTTTTGCATGATTTGGACCAGCCACCTTAATTTGGGTCTCCCATATGTCAAGTGATGGCCCTGACCTCTGGACTGTACAGTCAGTCTCTGTTTTGTTCTCTAGCCCAGTATATACATAATTATTTATACAAAATGGAACAGCACCAACAGGACAGATTAAAAAGAGACTGAGTCTATAACCTGGTGGTTAGGCTACTCAGATGGGATATGGGAGACAGAGGTTCATGTCCCTGCATGTCACACATACCAGGAATACCATTGGTGTTGGCTATTCTCAGCTTGTCTCCTTCTTTTATTTTGACCAGAATTCCATTACAAACCTGAGACTTCTTCCCAATACAAGTTTTATTGCAACTATGACTTTCCTATAAACCAAGTTTGTTTGCAACAAATTATCATTTTCCAACAAAAAAATATTTTGTCAAAAAAATTCAACCAGCTCTACTGCTTACTGATTTGAACCACATCTCCATTCATTTGCAGTTGCAAACTTATGATTACATACAGTTTATTTTTAAGATAAACTATACTCTTACTCTAAGCTGAATTTGAAACACAAACCATAGCATGTGTCATCTGAGCACAATGTACTGTACCTTGATTATACAATAAGGCTATCTCCAGTGAATCATTTCTAATGATCAATAGACTTTGAGATTCCTCTTAGATTAATGCAAATATTGGCTCTTGATGTTTTAGAATATAATGTTCTGAACAATGAACTTAAGCTACTCTTAAATGTACTTTATTATTGTGTTTTGTTTTACTTTTATTATTATTAAACATTTTCACGTACACAGTGAGCATTGGGTGTCTTGGTCCTGGTATGCACGCATGCAAATCATGTGTAGTGACATTTTTACAATTAATCACAATTGTAAATTGAAATTGGCTGAAAAGATGGCTCCTAAAGCTCTGGTAATCTGACAACTCATAGAAAGGCTAAAATAACTTACCACTGAAGGGTTTGATGCACCTTTGATTTGTGGGAATCTGATCATAATTTGTGTGTAATTCTGCCACACATGAATTATGAATCCTTCACACCTGAAAATGAAAGGTGATCATAAACCTTGAGAGTGCATACAGGCATATTTATTGTGTTCTGGTAAAGTGAAGTGGCAATGTAATTCATGTAACCTGGCTCCTCATGAACCTTTGGAAATGTCTTTTGGAGACAACAATCCTGAGTATGTTTATTAAAATCAGTGGGGTGATTTTCAGTTCAGGAGGA
Organism: Pelodiscus sinensis; assembly: GCF_052426305.1. Lineage (NCBI taxonomy): Eukaryota > Metazoa > Chordata > Testudines > Trionychidae > Pelodiscus > Pelodiscus sinensis. The sequence goes on along the minus strand of NC_143058.1, from coordinate 40,131,185 downwards.
GTGTAAGGAAGCTCTAGTTTTGTGAAGTTTACTTACATGAAGCTAAGGAAAGAATCAACTGGCTGGGTAAATGAGCTCACCCACATTTATAGATTTTACATTTAATATTTAACATAAAATATGGCAATAAGAAATATATCTTGGAATATTGTAGAGTGCATTTACCATTGTAAATACTGTACTAAATTCCGGGCAGAAGAAGGAAAGATAGTAAACTCATGGTCTGCTATTAATGCTGTAATAGACCATATATGGGTTATAGATTATCATTTGGGCAACAGTACTTTAAATGAATATTTTAGAAAGCAATAGAACTGATAGGTGAATAAGGCCTATAAACTATATATTTGAGAATATAGATTTCTAGGTCTGGCACACATTTTGTGTACAAGCCTGCTTCATTTACATCACACTAGATACCAGCGTGTAAATTGCTGTGATTAACCTTGATAGTAGAAGAAAGTGAAAATTTAAATTTTAAGCCCAAGATAAGGATATTCCTGTGGTACCACAGAGTGGTCTGTAATTGTCTATATGTAAGGGGACTGTTACCCCTTACTAAAACTCTGTGGGAGTTTTTTGGTTTGCCAACTCCCAGTTTCAGAAGGGGAAGGGTTCATGAGACTGACAGACCCCAGAGACAATGGAAAGCAGCCAACGGAAAGCTCAGCCTGATTGACAGGTTGGAGAGGCCAGTGAGGAAGGGGACAGGCCAGGCCCCATCCTCCCTGTGAGCTGGGATTGTTCTGGCTCTCTCTGAGCAAACAGAGAGCTGAGCCCAAGGAGTGCAAGCTGTGTGCAGAAGAAGTCATACAAAAGGAACAGAGAGCTGACACACAGCCCAATGAGTGCAAGCTGTGTGCAGAAGAAGTCCTGCAAGAACAGAGAGCTGAGAGACAGCCCAAGGAGTGCAAGCTGTGTGCTGAGGGGCAGTTTTTGCAGCAGCTGAGCCTGACATACATAGCTCAAAGAGCGCAGACCCTGTGTTGAGCAGCAGACTGGCAGTGCTCAGAGAGCCAAAAGGAACAGAGAAGCAACGCAAGAAGCTAGAGACTGGCCAAGAAGCTCAGCCTGCAGCTGGATGTGGTGAGCAGCTGGGAACTGCAAAGTGTGGGGAGAGGCTCTGGACTGGGAGAGAGGTCTAGCCACTTAGAGCTTGAGGCTGTGTGGTCACTGCCAGAGCAAGCGTGTCCAGCCTGCAGCCCCCCCCCCCCCGCCCCCCGCAGCACATCCAAGGCCTCTAAGGGGCCTCTAAGGAAGAGACTGTGGACTGTCCTTACACTGTGCAGGCTGCTGTTTTGATATCCCCATGCTACAGAGCAGGGCTGTGTGTTCTAATTTAACCATTCTCATTTTTTCTTATTCTTTTCTCTTTAATCAGTTGATGTTTAATAAATTGTATTTGCTTTGAACCTTATGAAGTGATCACTGGGCCAAGAAGGCCTGCAGTGTAAAGAGAGCACCTCGGAGTGGGGACACCCTAACTCCTGCCCCTAGTGACTACAAGGTCGGGGATTAAGCCCCAGGAAACCTGGGCCCAGCCTTGTTGTGGTTTCAAGGACTCTGCTACTCAGGAGAGTGGAGAGGGAGCCCTCAGGATCAGGGAGGCCGTGGGGTAAAGGAAGAGGGAGCGGGGACTCAGATCCTTTCGCTGGTCCATTTCACCGGGGTGGTATAGAAGCCAGGAAAGTTCCCCACAATAGCGGGACCATTCCCCCGCTTACATATACAACCAACAGCATAAAGTAATACCCGGTGTATGATTTTTAGAATGACTGCTTTCTTATGAGCAAGGCTTCAAATCTGTTATGGGGAGGTCACAGATTCCATGACTCTTTTGGACCTCCAGGACTTCTAGAGCAGCCAGGCAAAACTGATCACAGAGCCAGCCTCAGTGGCCACTGCTGGTATGGTCTTGGGCCTCTAAGCCTCCTCTTGAGTACCAGCAACAGTTCTGGACCATGCACTGCCTCCCTCCCTCCCACAGCACCAACAGTTGTCCCAGGCTACCCAATGCCCTGGAGCATACATAATAGTACTGGGTCATCCCAAGCCCCAGATCCCCCTCTCTCAGAGCACCCACGATTTAGTCAGGGCAATATAGTACAGATTCTGGATAGGTCATGGTCGTGAATTTTTGTTCACTGCTTGTGACCTGTCCCTTACTTTTCCTATACATACCCATGACAAGAACATATCCTTACTTATGAGGGCTTGTGACGGGTGTACGGAGGCCATGCTATTCTGTTACGCCTTATCCCAGGAAGCAGCAAAGTGACATTAAAGGAACTGTGAAGGTGGTCCTCAAGCCTGGCTATAGAGGCTTTGCAGAAGCAATCAATCAGAGCCCAGAAGATTTAGGGAAAAGTTTGTGCAAGGCATTAAAAGGAGGTCAGCTTAGGGCTGGGATCAGAGGGACAAGAAAGACTGGATGTCTCTTACCAAAACAACTTGCAGAATAACCCTGAATGCATTTACTTAATCTGGGTTTGCAGAGGGACAGAAGACCTAAGAGCATTAAGTCTGAGGGCAAAGGGGCCAGATGGGAAGAAACCAGAGAAGCAGCAGCAACGAAAGATGTTCACAAGGTCTCAGGGTTGGAACCATGAGTAGTTGGCAGGCCTGGGTTCCTCTACCAGCCACAGTAGTATAAGCCCCAAGAAGGGGACAGGATTTATTTCAGAGCCCAAACAAAGGGCTGAATTTAAAAGCCCCAGGGCTTGAGCGGACAACTCTCGCAAGGGCAACAGGATTGTTCATTTATTGGACTCTCTACTACCCTTGACCAATCAAGGTTGGCCATCAACCTGCAGGGGGCACCAGAGGGATGAAAAATATGGCAGTACTACACTCAGCTGCTGGGAGTGGCTCAAGAGTTAAGTGCCTTCTATTCGAGGGCCTCACTGCATTATCTGACTAAGTTAAATTTCCAGGGAGAAGTGAGCTAACAATAGCCTCACAAGTGGAGTGCATAAGTCAGGTTCTTTTTTAAAGATGGTGCCTCCTTTCTCAAATAATCTAATGCTAAGGAATATGTGCTTCCATTTGGTTCTGAGTTGTTAGTGCTTCCTGAGGCACTGTTTCAGAACCTCTACCCTGTGTCATTCTTTTAAAATATCCCTTTTCTGGAACTTTAATAATGGAGAATTTTCAGTGGCAACCTTTGAGGGTTTAACATAATCACTGCAGAAACAGGTATCTTACAATGCATAAAGGAACTTAGAGAATGGTCTTTCCCCCAGCAGATTCACAGTTTTATATAATTCATAGGGAAAACAAGCACATAAATCAACTGTGTATTGTAGTTTAAGAAGATTTAAAGCCACCATGTATTTCCAAATACAAAACAACAGTCCCATAGTGTAATACCCTTTATTTCTCACCAGAAAGAACTACATGAATAAAGATCATATAATATATGTAAGCAACACTACAATACAAGGTACGAAAAAAGATTCTTACAGATGAATTATGAGGTGTTCATGTATCTTCCAGAATAGATCAAAATGAGCTAAGCTATATGATATAATAAATATTCTATAAGTCTGCCCACATGCATATTCTTAAATATTTTTACATGGTAACAGGTTTAAATAGAATCTAGAAAAATCTTTCTCTTGTCTCAATGACCTCTTTCTAAATCCATCAGCTATAATTTGCTACTTTACCTATATAATGACGGTATTGAGGAAAAAAAGAACCTCCTTCTAAGTAAGATAATTTATTTCAGAATAAATATGCCAGAAATAAAAGGATCTTTTTAGTACTTAAAAATGGGAGGCTCCCAGAAAGAAAAAAGGTCTCCATGGATATTTGAAACGGTATTTTTCGTCAGTTTTACAAGATTGTCTGAAAGTGTAAATAACATCAGATAAGCTTTTTATCCTGGCATTGTTAGCATGAGGTACTGTAATGCCCAAAGAACCTAATCAGGATTCAGACACAGTCATTATTGTGCTAAATGATGTACAAACACATATCAGGATACTGTCCATGACCTAAATGGCTTGTAGATTAATTAGGTTTGGAAGGATTGGATTTTTATCAGTAAACATCAATTTCACTATATACACACAAACTGGCAATTCTTTTCATCAGAACATAATCAATAACGATTTAAATGTGCAGATAGGCAAAGTAAGAAAAATGCTGCTTGAAAATGTATTACATATACTTATTACAGTTTGATCATTTAATTTTAATAGTTATAAACCTGTAACTTTTTGAATCTCAGCTTCTATTGTCATTTAAGAAATACTGTCCCATTGCTCTATCGGAGGGGAAGGGTCAGCAATTTCCCACAACTTAGGAAAATTTAAAATGATAAAAATAGAAAAATTAAAAATATGCATATATATTGCCCGTCAAAATGTATTTAAAAAGTATTTTCTGTTAAACCAAAACTTAAATTAAGACACAAGTAGGAATGACAAAGAAGAAGGAGGGAAGGAGAAGAAAACAAACAATACAATGACAAGGTTGCAATTCTGCATGTTAACTAGTACAAATTGATGATTCATGTTTAGTTTTTTTTTTCTTTCTGCTTTTTTCCACTTTTCCTTTTTTAATACTTTTGTAAAATTGTCACTTGTTAACCTCCCTATATTACCTGTTCCTTGTTAAATTTCCATCTCTTTTTAACTCCTGTTTGTTATGTAATCTTCCACCTTTCCCCATTTCCACTTTTTCTTTTAATACTGTTTCACTGGCAAGTTTCCATTAGCTCAGTCCTCTGGGCACAAACCGTGCCTCCCATGGATTGCTGAAGTACAGTGTGCTGTAGCTCCCTGTCCTGTCAGATCCTGAGGATTGCATGGCAGTTACACTTCACTCAAGGATCCCATCTGACTATATAGTCCCTTACAGGACCCTAAAATGATCAGCATGGATTATTAATGGTCTTTACATCAGGGATGAGTCCTTTTATCTGTTAATTTCCAATATTTAAAAATATATCTTTAAATCTCTTTCATAATAGACTCAATTCACTAATTCCCCATTTTTATTGTCATGCCCTTCCCAAAGCCCAGTTGCTGCTTTTCCCTCATAGACAATCCAACTTCCTTTTTTTAAAAAAAGGCATAAAACAAAGACCCTGCAGATAATAGGAGGTGATATCACTGGATTTGAAGCCCTAAGTGTGTGTTCCCTTCTGCTGCTGCCTTACAAGGAGAGTTGGGGCAAAACACCATTTTCAATAGTAAAGTAACAACCCTGCTATAAAACACTATGTACTTCTATGTTTAAAAATACAATTCTGTATGTAAACTGTATTTCAGGTCAGCACTATTCAATAGAGTACAATAAACTCTGCTAGAAGTATTTTAAATAATTTTTTAATTCCAATGTCTGTCTTTTTCTCAACTATTCTGTGTTTATAGCAAAGTAATTATATGATAAATACAATGAGTTTTCCCAAAAATGTGCTGCTTATTTTTAACTCTACTGTGGAGCACTGCTGAAAACTGAACATAAAAAAGTATGAATACTAGATATGCCTATGTGCTGGAACATTTAACTCTCAGCAATATAGTGTGGAGGTCTGGCAAAGATGTAACATCCCAGGCATATGCCAGTGTCCATGTTGAACCATTCTTGTTTCTGGGTTTTTTGTGGGTTTTTTTTTCAATTTTACAGAGCTCTTTTCATCTTTGTACTTTGTGATAGTGACAATTTTAACTGGGATGCCATAGGATTGAAGAGTATTCCATCATGTATGCCTGTGCAGGCTTTTAAATGTCTTTAAAAATAAATGAAGTTAAGAACATAAGAACAGCCATACTGGGTCAGACCAAATGTCCATTTAACCCAGTATCCTGTCTTCCAACAATGACCAATGCCAAGTGAACCAAAGGGAATGAACAGAACAGGTAATCATCAAGTGATCCATCCTCTGTCCCCATTCCCAGCTTCTGACAAACAAAGGCTAGGGACACCATCCCTGCCCATCTTGGTTAATAGCCATTGATGGACACATCCTCCATGAATTTATTTAGCTCTTTTTTGAACCCTGTGCATGTCCTGGCCTTCACAACATCCTCTGACAAAGAGTTTCATAGGTTGACTGTGTACTGTGTGAAGAAATACTTTTTTTCTTGTTTTAAACCTGCAACCTATTGATTTCACTGGTGACTCCTAGTTCTTGTGTTATGGGAACAAGTAAATAACTTTTCCTTATTCACTTTCACCACACCAGTCATGATTTTCTAGACTTCTATCATATACCCTTTAGTCTCCTCTTTTCTAAGCTGCAAAGTCCTGGTATTATTCTTTCCTCATATGCCAGCTGTTCCTATCCCTAATCATTTTTGTTGTCTTTTTCTGGACTTTTTTGAATGCCAAGATATCTTTCTTGAGATGAGGCAACCACACCTGCACACAGTATTCAAGATGTGGGTGTACCATGGATTTATGTAGAAGGCAGTAAGATATTCTCTTAGGGTATGTCTAGACTACATGGCTCCGTCAACGGAGTTTACTAGACATAGGAAAATGAAGCGGTGATTTAAATAATCGCTGCTTCATTTACATAAAAATGGCCGCCGCGCTGTGCTGATCAGCTGTTTGGCGGCACAGCGGGGCAGTCTGGACGCACTGCAGTCGACAAGGAAAGGCTTTGTCGACCGCTCCATTACCCCCATTCTACTCGGTTGTAAGTATATTTCCCTCTCTGCTTTCTCTTGGATCATATTTTGAAATATCCATGCACAGTGTTAGTTGCTTGGTAAACCTCTGCTTTCCTAACATAGCAACCGCTTCAGTGGCTTGGTATTCAACACATCTCCATAGTTTTTCTTGTATTGCTTTTTGCCTTTGATTCTGTACCCATGTGGCAAGCCCATCCAGCTGCTCATGCCACACTGCTATTTTAGTACACTAGTTCGAGCAGAGCTAGCATATGTCTACCGTGGCAGGGAAACACCTTCCTTGTGGCAACAGAGGCATATCTTTGGGGAGTAGCAGTCTAAAATATCTTAAATCATAATACAATATTTAAAACAAAAATTTGGCCTGATTCTCTGCTGCATTGTACCTTGTGGTGTGGAAAGTAAGCACTGTGTGTGTGTAAAACATGTATTTTGTTCAGGTGTAAATGATTACCCAACATGCAAGAGGGTAGAGAATCAGGCTCTATGTTTTGCCAGACTTGTTATCTTCCTTATATAGGCATTAGAAAAAGCTGCAACTGCACACAGTGTTGGCTCAGAATATTTGAAAACCCTACATTAACACCTAGCAGGTACAGTTTTGATGTTTCTCACTTTCTGCTCAGGAAGTAATGAATTTACAGAACTGAATACTACAAAAACTCAGCCTAGACTTTAGGTGCAAGATTTATGGCATATTCGGTGAAACTATGACACACAGAAATTACAGGATAAAAAAATATGATCCTCCATTGATATTTGCATACATATGAAAGACTACAATACAGTGAACTAGATCTGACTAGAATATTATTTTGCAGTTATGCTCACTCAGCCACTCACATTTCCTACACAAATTTATTAGCATTAAATTATATGACAAAGTAACATTCAGTATAGATTGTTCTGTTTTGGAATTCTGAACCAACAACTTAGCAACAAGTAATAGAAGTAGAAGAAAAACAAAAATGGACAGGAAAGGAAATGTCTACATATTCTACCTCTGATAAATGTGCAATATAAACAATGAGAATTCTCTGTAATGCCCAATCTTAAAGCATCACATAGTGAGTAGAGAAAACAGTCTAAGGAAAGCTGATAACTACAATAATTGGCACTGGCAGTAACTTAAGTCCAACATCTGCTCAGTATAAAGTTGCATTTTAGGCTGAATACCGACTGATGTATCTGTGAAGAAACTTCTGTTCATCCTAATCGAACTGGATAGTGAAATTCATGAATTGTTTCTGGATCACTGCTCTTCTTTAATGGAAATCAATGAAAAATAAGTAGATTCCTAAAGCAGAAAGTAAAAGTATATATCAGCCTCAGAAAAACTGGGTTTGTATGGTGGAAAACTGTGGAATTGGAGAAAAAATCCCCTTAAGTCAGTAGAGGCCAGTGCAGATATAAATTTGTATCCATATCCGTGTCTGTATCCACAAAAATGAGCTGTGGATAGCCACAATGACATTCACAGGTACCCACAGATATAAAGGTGATATCCACAAATTCACAGGGTTCTAGATACAAAATGTGTATCTGTATCCATAGCTGCAAAAATGAGCTGCGGATGTCTGCATCTGCACGCATATTCACAGGTATAAAGTGGATATCCATGGATTTGCAGGACTCTATAGATTGGCAAGTGAAAATAGAACTGCAGGGTGTCTGCTGTTACAGCATAAAAGCCAGAGATCTGCCATTGCTGCAATGTGATCCTCACCACAGAAGGGAGGAAAGCCCAGCTCCTTCCCCCACTCTGTCTTGACTAAAGATCTCTCTTGGAAATTGAGACAATTAGCCCCCCTAGTTATTACTACTGAACAAACAGGATGCAGCAACATGTACAGGTTGTCTGCACAGAAGGACTACTCTGATTCTGCTGAATCACAAAGATCTCCATATGTATTGTAAATGCCTGCTCTCTTATTCTAGAAAGCATTCTATCCTAAGATACTATGAGCCCAGTCATCACCTCAATCCTCCTTCTCGTGGAGGCATAGCTGTGTAGATGTGTGTACTGTCTATTCACTCCACAGAAGGAAATGAGCAGCGGAGGTCTGTGGAAAGTGCAACAGAGAGAAAGAGAGAGTGAGTGTAATTCTACCAATGACATAGTTTTCCTTGTTCTGATATAATTCCTTGATCAGGTGTTACAAGAAACAAGCTCTGTTAGTCATTCTTTGCCATTGTCATGCGACAGAATAGAGCTTGCTTCCATTTCCCAACACACCATGCAGATAGCAGTAAAACAAACAGTTTCTGTTGTGATGCAGCATTTCTATGTCTTGGCAGTAACTATAGTATGGTACTCATGTTATCTAGAAGAAAATAAGAAATGGTAATTTTCTATTGTAAAATCATCCAAACAAGGACATGGACAGATTATATGCTCTAAGGGACCCTGACAACACATCCTTCCAGAGCAGAATATGAAATCTTTATATTTCTATGGTTGGTTTTTAAAAAGGGATCAACCAGCTCATGTTGTTGTTAATGCCACCTTATGCTCAGATAGTGCCTGCTTTCACTTTATAAAACATTAAAAGCTCTGATATTTGGCATATAGGGGGAATGAGAGATGTCAGTTAATAGAATATTCTGGTTAACTGAGAGTTACACTTTACTAATAGAACATCATTTTTCAAAGAATTAAAATTCAATACAATGAATAAAGTATAAAACAGTATACAAGTGCTCACCAATCCAGAAGTAGTGCTGCACTGCACAGTGGTTGGTTTCTTGAAGCATGTATGTATATTCAGGTAAAGTTTTCTATATAGTAGATTATCTTACAACACTACTTATTTATCATGATGGGCAGTTCATGGCACACGCCCAGATCACTAAAAATACACTTAACACTAAAACTATAATGAACGTAATTTAATCTTTTTTGCTTCAGAAAGCACTTCAGGATCATTGTAGATGTAGAAGATGTAGGAGACTGAGCTGACTCTGTTATGACCCTGTGACACACCCTGGAAGCTACTTTATTTGGATAAATTCCTGATTTTAGCTTGTTTACTTGTCATCTGCCACTTTTGCATAAGCACAGTGCAGACTATGCGATTCCTTAATGTGCTGGGCAGTATACTACTCCCCATTACTAGATTGAAGATTCTTATTGGGAGTTACCAGAAATGCCAATTAATTAAGCTTCCTGGTTAATTGAGTGCCAGATAACACAGCTTTTAGCTCTGTAGCAAAATCCTTTCCTCACACTATGTGGTCAGCAGGGGAGAGGAGTAGACCAACTGTGTGACTTGCACAATATTCATGCACTTCACCCAAGGCAGCTGGTTGGAACTGAGCTCATAGCCTCTCCATCTCAAATCATTATGCACAAAGAAATGTTACAGGCCTCCCTAATGACCTGTTGAGCAGTGACCCCACCCTTGCACCGTTTCTTCCAGCTAGCAAATTCCATCTCTCCTCTTCCTCCTTCATTGTTCTTCCATATTCTCCAGATGCAGCTCTCTCCTCATGCCCAATAGCCCATGCAGAGTCCCTGGAGCCTCTCCATCTAATTGTTTCTTCCCTTCTCACAGGGTGCTCCTTGCTACTGCACCCTTTCATTCCTCCACATTTCTCATCACTCCTCCACTTCCCTTCCCTATTCTTCTCTGCTGTTTCTCTCTTCCTCCTCTTCTCCCTATTCACTGGTTTCCCTCTTGCCTGTTTCATGCCAATTGCTGTCTCCTTCTCTTGCTTGTTTCAGGGTTGTCTCCATCTTTCCTTCTCACCCACTGTTGCTTGCATCTTCTCTCCAGCCAGTGATCTCCCAAGAGCCTGCAGCAGCTCAACTCCTTTTCAACACTTACCATTTGGTCTTCCCATTCCAGTCCTGTGACTCTCAGAACCTGTCACTGTCCAGTGTCAAAGGGTTCACTGTTATTTGAAAGCAGCTCCTAAAATGCCTGATAATCCTAATATAGTAAAACCTTATATCCTTCTAGTCTTCACAATCATTGCAAGATGTGGATAGATACAGAAAATGTTTTAAAGTGCATCACCAACCAAACTAAAAACAAGTTTTTTCCAGAAAGGAGGTGAGATTTGCTGAAGAAATTTAAACTGAGCATTGTAATTGTGACTGGGGGCACCACTGAGAGGTTTAAATCGGGGGAAATTGCTTAGAGACAGGGCTATGTACAACCCAAGACTGGGGGTTCTCCACTATGAGGCACACCAAATCAGTCATAAAGAGCACTTCTGTTCACCACACTGCCTAACAAAAAGTCATACAAGCAATCCATTAGATGACTCTAGATTTCCGCGCTATTACGGGTCCACTGCTTACACAGGTGATAGGTTATGAAACCTAATCTCACGAAATCTGAACAGGTTCTTCCAATCCCAAAGGACTAGGTCAATTTGTACATCAGATCTTACTTACCCAAAATAGCATGCTGTGCCAGTCATTTAAAAAGTAAAGGTTAATTAATAAAAAAGAAAGAAAAAGTTGAGAGTAAAATTGTTAAAGGAATCAAATGACACACACCAGTGGCAAAAGTCTTGTTGCAGGATTGTAAAAAAGCAGATTATTTCATCTCTGCTACAAGTCACTTGAATACATCCTGTGTTAGGGTACGTCTACACTACAGCGCTAGTTCGAACTAACTTAGTTCGAATTAGTTAATTCGAACTAAGCTAATTCGAACTAACGCGTCTAGAACTAAAAACTAGTTCGAATTAGCGTTTGCTAATTCGAACTAGCAAGTCCACATTGAGTGGACTCTGAACAGGGCTTAAGGATGGCCGGAAGCAGTGCCGGCAGGGCATAAGAGGAGGACTTAGAGCATGGAGATGCTGTCTCAGGCTAGCCGAGGGCTGCGCTTAAAGGGTCCTGACCCCCACCCCGGACACACAGTTCTAAGGGGTGTCCCACTTGCAAAGAAGTTCTGGCTTGGAGTGCCCGGAGTACCCACACTGGGCACATCACACCACTCGGCCATCAGCCTGGCTGCACTTGCCGCAGGCTGCCATCTGGGGAGAGGGGGCAATCGGGGGGCTGCAGGAGAGCTTCCACCCCCAGAAGCCCGCAGAGCCAGCCCAGTCCTCCCCATCGGGGGCTCGTACCCCATTCCTCCCTCACCTCCTTCCACTTACCCTTCCCTAGCCCCCCTTCTTATTGATGTACAAAATAAAGATAATGTTTCTTCCAACATTGACTCTGTCTTTCTTGAACAAAACTGGGGGAGACTGGGAAAAGGAGGTGGGAGAGGGGAAGAGAAAGGCTGGGAGAGGGGAGGGCAACTAACATGATCAGGGGTTGGGAACAGGTCCCATATGAAGAGAGGCTACAGAGACTGGGACTGTTCAGCTTAGAAAAGAGGAGATGGAGCGGGGACAGGATAGAGGTCTCTAAAAGCAGGGGTTGGGTGGAGAGGGTGCATTCAGAAAAGTTCTTCCTGAGTTCCCATAAAGAAGGACTAAAGGACACCAAAGGAAAGGAATGGGTAGCAGGCTTCAAACTAGTAAGAGAAAGTTGTTGTTCTTCCCAAAGCAAATAGTTAACCTGCGGAACTCCTTGCTGCAGGAGGCTGTGAAGGCTGGAACTAGAACAGAGTCTAAAGGGAAGTGAGATCAAGTCATGGAGGTTGGGTCCATGGAGTAGTCTTAGCCAGGGGGTAGGAGTTGTGTCCCTGCCCAAAGTTTGTGGAAGGCTGGAGAGGGATGGCACGAGACAAATGGCTTGGTCACTGTCTTCGGTCCATCCCCTCCAGGGTCCCTAGGGTTGGCCGCTGTCGGCAGACAGGCTACTGGGCTAGATGGACCTTTGGTCTGACCCAGGACAGCCATTGTAAGCTCAGGGCTCAGGGTCGGGGATCTCAGTGGACCCCCTTGATTTTCATGCACACCTGCTCCTGGGTGGCCAGGCTGGCAGCTCTCCTGCCCTAGACGGCCACTTTCCTGTGCCTAGTGCGGAGATTGTGGACGAGGTCCACAATGTCTGCACTAGCCCAGGAAGGTGCCTGCCTCTTGCGGTCCCAGGCAAGCTCCCGGGAGCCGCCAGCCTGGTCCCGGTAAGAGGGGGTGGGCTGGGGGGCATCGGGTGGGTGGCTCTGTGCCGTGCCAGGTGCAGGGTCTGCTGGCTGGGTGCTGGCAGGCTTGCACCTGGCACGGGCACCGTAGCCAGCCCGTGCCCATTTAAGGGGTCCGGGGCCGGGAGGGGGGCATAGAGTTTCCCTAGTGTTGGCCAGAGTGGCCACCAGGGAAACCTGGGGAGGGCTAGCCTCCCACTAGTTCAAATTAAGGGGCTACACACCCCTTAATTCGAACTAGCTAGTTCGAACTAGGCTTAATCCTCGTAAAATGAGGTTTACCTAGTTCGAACTAAGCGCTCTGCTAGTTCGATTCAAATTCGAACTAGCGGAGCGCTAGTGTAGCGCCTATTAAAGTTAGTTCGAACTAACGTCCGTTAGTTCGAACTAACTTTGTAGTGTAGACATACCCTTAGGATGGATCATCAGTCCCTTTGGGCTCAGTTCATAACAAAGATGCTTCAGAAATGATGAGCTGGAAAGAAAGACAAATGGAGGAACATCTAGTGTTCTTTTCCATATGGAGGGAATTCCATTGTTCTCCTTATGTGAAAATATGGCCAAGATGAAGTTTGTCACTTGAGCAAGTCATTGGTCCACGTATGACTCAGTCCTTTTTTAGGTAGCAGCCATTGCTTACATACTGGTCTGAATGTTCACAGCAAAGTTCCTCAGATGTGGACCTGAAGTGTGTTGTCAGTTAAGTATTGCTGTTCACTTGACTATCAATCCTTTCACAGCAGGTTGGCTAAGACTGTTGATGTTTCCCAGAAGCAAGCATTTGAAATACAAGTACATAGCGAATACTCATAACTTCACATACAAAAATGATAAAAGCCTTTGAGCAGTATAATCAGAATGAGCAAAGCAAAAGCTTTCCATAGACACCTCGCTTGACTCAATTTGTACAAGATTTAGTTGCAATCACTGTAACATATTTGCACCATGTTTTCATATTCACATCAGAATCCAATAACATCACATTGTAAAACAGTCCAGTTAAAGCTCTATTACATACTGAATCAACAGGAAAGGAGCACATCAGGTAATGAACCATAGAGAGGGTTTCTGGGGGTAGACAATGACTTTGAAGATTATAAAAGAAAGGCAAAATGTCACCCTTTTATCTTGCATCTAGGGAAAAAAATGGGTTTGATTGAAATTGCTATAAAAAAATTTGGAACAGGCTCTCTAAAAATGTTATGATTTTGTTTCATATGCAACTTTTCTGTTCCCATTGGCCTTATTAGTGATCTTTTACATCTTAACCTTTGATTAATACATACACTTATGATTATTTTCACTATAAATCTATCTCAGTGCAGCAGCGTTTTATAGTAGTTGATCTAAGTTAAATCTTACTAACTAGTGTGTATACAGTTCCATTGGGTACAACTGACCTGGTACTATTGTGAGTGCTGAGTTGATAAAGGGCTGAATGCTACACGGGAATGCTTCAAAAGGATTGAAGTACTGCCCCTATTATTAACCTGCAAGGCAAAGCAGTAAGTGCTGGCATAGCCCAGAGATTGTCTGAGTGGCTAACAGAATAGTGGCGTCAAGGAGCTGAGGCCCAGTTAAGCAGCAACAATTCTCCCCCTCATGGAGACAGGAATGGGGACTCACTCACAGTCCAGGGCATTTCAAGAACCATCACACTCTCCTGCCAGATTCTGTCCCAAAGTGCTTTCTCTGTACTACAGCTTGTCAAACTATGTTGTGTAGAAAGTTTTTGCACTGAAAAATACAATTTAATGAAGACATTTTTTCTTTTGTTGGGAAAATGTCTATCCTGGTGAAAATTTTCAGTTTTCCCCTAGGCTATTTCAGTTCCCCTCCCCCTCTCCCCCAATCACATTAAGGGTCACTTTGTGGTTTTATGTTTACAAATTAAGGTTTTGCAACCACCTCTTTTCTCTTTAGTCAGTGATGGATCTTCTTTTTCATTTCTTTCACCCAAATCCACCCCAGGTGTCAATAAGAAGTCATGGGGGCTAGATTCGATGACCTCCTGAAGTCTCTTCAGCCCCGGGATTCTAAGAGTAAGGGGTAGTGAATTAGGAGAAGTATATGGGTAAAAGCAACTTTTGTTTCCCTCCCGGCTTTTGAGCTTTGAATGCAGCTCAGGATCTAAGGTCTAATCGTCAAGGCATTAATTGGAAAAGCATAACTGACTTACAACACATGGTATTAATACAGGTTTTTGAATAACAATTCATTTTCTTTAGGAACTCCTTGGTGTTTCAATCCTCTAGATCTCAGCTTTCATGAATGTGACTTTTTACCTCAGTATAACTTTATACTTCTATCAGCTGTGTGTCATCTGAGAAACACAGTGCTAAGAGCAAGGAAATGCTCCTCAATCCCAAACAGATTAATAATTAAAAGAAAACTATTTTAACTGCAGTGTCAACATACAAGTAAACAATGAAAAAGGTATTTCTTTCATGAAGAAGAAACTTATCTAAAGAATTGTCTTCTTATGCTTCTCATAGATGTCTATGAGTCTATAGCTGTCTGAGGCTGAGCACAGTTTACCTGAACCAGGAAGCTCCCTGTTGCTTTTTTTTAACATGCATCCCAGAATCTACTTTCTAAAGCAATTCCTCATCTACCTTCATCTTATCACCACCAAATAATCTTTTGAGATTATTTATGATAAAACATTAGAGATGACAAATCCTAACATAAAACCAAATGCAGAAAATGCTATAAATATTTACATTTAGGATTGCCAGGTGTCCGGTTTTGAACTGAACCGTCCAGTATTTGAGCTTTCTGTTCGGGAAACAAATTGAGAAATTATAAATGAGAAAATATAAATGTCCGGTATTTTCTAAATAAGATGTAATGTAGGTTGTGATGTAATGTCAACTCTGTTCGGTATTTTTGTTGAAACCATCTGGCAACCCTATTTACATCACTCATCAAATTCCTCAAAGTAGTATCTTTAAACAGATTTTCTATTGACTTCAATTGGAGCTGCGGCACTCCAAGCTGTTTCAAGTTAGCCTTTCAAAAAAACAAGGCATCCAAAATCAGTAGTAGCCACTTCTGAACAAATTGACCTTATTGACTCACAGCGTTATAGTACTGGCTTTACAACCAGTCATCTACTGACCAACAACAAATAAGACAATTTCAGCTTATGGACCTGATCCTGCAGTTCCCACTTAATGAATTAATTGGAAATTCTGCCTAAGCAACGTTTTCTACCTGTTTATTATCTTCCAGACTTTTTCCAGCATTGCTTCTTCAAATATTAAAAGCCACCATGGCTCTATAATTCTTCAAAAATATGCTATAAGTAGAAATATAACAACGCAGGAATCAGTAACTGGAGGGGGGGGGGTGATTCTTGTTCACTCAGAATCCAAGGCTAATAAGTAAACTGATCTTGGAGTTAATGTAAGCCCAAGGTTTGAAGCGAGGCCCTTTCCCCCCATTAGTAAAAGTTCTTGTAAAGACAGAACACCATAATGTTCCTTTTGTGTAGTTTCAACTGAGCAGACTAATCAAATCCTGTTTGCCCTCGGAGCCTGTGGATTTAGGAAAACTGGGTGGAAGTCAGGACTATCCTTGCAGAGACTCTATGCTGCCTAAAGCATTTCCTCCCCTTTCCTACACCACTGCCCCAGATACCTTGAATGGAAGTTCATAGTGAAGCAAGATTGAAGTAACACAGCCTTAGGTTGTGCCACATTTAAGGCAGAGTAATCCTTGATTTTAGTGGAAGGATGTTATGTGTAATTCAGCTGCCTATTCTGACCCAGTCTTGCTCCATCCCTATGTAACCCTCCACGCCCATGCAACATCCTCTGTGTGGTTAACAACAAGGTAGAGTGATACTGTTAAATGGCTGCTTTGTCCCCACACTTTTATAAGGCAGGAGTAGTATTGCTACACTCTGCTCACTAGGAGTAATTTGGCCATGGCATATAATGATGTGAACAGGAAACTTCTTTGAGTTTTCATTTACATATTCATACTTTACCAAGAGAACGGGGGGAAATTGTTCTCCTTGGCCTCTGATGATAGGACAATAAGCAATGGGCTTAAACTGCAGCAAGGAAGTTTAGGTTGGATATTAGAAAACACTTCCTAACTGTCAGCATGGTTAAACACTGGAATAAATTGCCTAGGTAGGTTGTGGACTCTCCATCACTGGATATATTTAAGAGCAAGTTAGACAGACAGACATCAGGGATGTTCTAGACGATGCTTGGTCTTGCCGTGAGTGCAGGGGACTGGAGACGATGACCTTTTGAGGTCCTTTCCAGTTCTATGATTCTGTGCCTTGCTCTTTGAAACAAAACAAAATAGTTCAGACTCATTAGTCCTTTGTACCCAGAGGCAAAAGAAGACTGAAATATAAAAATGTTTGTGATCTATAATCTGTGTTAACGACAACTTTTTAAAAAAATATTTCATTGACCTCTTAGGCTAAGATAATGTTTATCTAAATACCATAAATCAGACAAAGCACTACAAAGGCCTGATGGGCTCACAGTGAAGAGTTATACACATATATTAATCTCCAGTTCCCAAAGTCCAATTTTATTTTCAAATATGAGTATAATCTGAATTGGCTACTCTTTTGCTGATAGCTATGCTAATAACTGTATCTTTGCATACAGAATTGCTGCCTGTAAATGCAGTTTTGCTGTAGAAAAGTTGAATGCTTTCCTTTTAGTGTATCTTCATATATTTTTAATTTTGTTTTTCATCTTTTAAACATTCAAATAATAATGGTTAAATAATGTAAAAAATAAGATTGTGCAATATGTATATTACAGAAATGCCTTAGAGCTTCCTAAGGTATTGTTGTACCCATTGCATCAATAATCCTGATGCTATTCTCCACAAGAAACCTCTTGATCAAAACAGGAGAATTGAGGACCTAAAACTAAAACTTAAATTGAATTCCTTTTGTTGTGTCTTTCTGTTCTCAAGCTGAATTTTACTTGAATGCACATCTGGACAATAAAAATAATGTAGTGAGTGGTACTACACCTCCCTTGGTCTATGGGTCACCTTATAAAAATTGTCTTTGCTCTAGGGAACATTTCTAATTGATGCCTCTGGCACTTCCCATTACTTAAAAGAAGATACTTGTTGAACTATTTTTCAAACCTGGTTCCATCAGCTATTTATTTAAATACTTTGATTTACACAAATGCTAAAACACACTCCTCCCCATTCATGCAAAAAAGGCTGTGTTTTCTCTTTTATGTTGCATGTTGATTTCCAGGGAGGGATTCCAAAACTCCAGCTGTTCTAGGTCCTCTTGGTCAACACTTGCCTTCTTTCACATTAACCTGGCATGGAATCCCCAGGATTTTCTCTTCTGG